>NW_027476097.1:1545000-1560000 GCF_051020955.1 Megalopta genalis
TTGTTCTTCTTGTTCTTCTTGTTCTTCTTGTTCTTCTTGTTCTTCTTGTTCTTGTTGTTCTTGTTGTTGTTGTTCTTGTTGTTCTTGTTGTTGTTGTTCTTGTTGTTCTTGTTGTTGTTGTTCTTGTTGTTCCTGTTGTTCCTGTTGTTCTAGTTGCTCTTGTTGTTCCTGTTGATCCTGTTGTTCCTGTTGTTACTGTTGTTCCTGTTGTTCTTGTTGTTCTTGTTGTTCTTGTTGTTCTTGTTGTTCTTGTTGTTCTTGTTGTTCTTGCTGTTCTTGTTGTTCTTGTTGTTCTTGTTGCTCTTCTTGTTCTTGTTGTTCTTCTTGTTCTTGTTGTTCTTGTTGATCTTGTTGCTTTTGTTGATCTCGTTGTTCCCGTTGTTCTCATTGTTCTCGTTGTTCTGGTTGATCTTATTGCTCTTGTTGTTCTTGTTGTTCCTGTTGTTCCTGTTGTTCCAGTTGTTCCTGTTGTTCTTGTTGTTCTTGTTGTTCCTGTTGTTCCTGTTGTTCTTGTTGTACTTGTTATTCTTCTTGTTCTTCTTGTTCTTCTTGTTCTTCTTGTTCTTCTTGTTCTTCTTGTTCTTCTTGTTCTTCTTGTTCTTCTTGTTCTTCTTGTTCTTCTTGTTCTTCTTGTTCTTCTTGTTCTTCTTGTTCTTCTTGTTCTTCTTGTTCTTCTTGTTCTTCTTGTTCTTCTTGTTCTTCTCGTTCTTCTTGTTCTTCTTGTTCTTCTTGTTCTTCTCGTTCTTCTCGTTCTTCTTGTTCTTCTTGTTCTTCTTGTTCTTCTTGTTCTTCTTGTTCTTCTTGTTCTTCTTGTTCTTCTTGTTCTTCTGGTTCTTCTTGTTCTTCTTGTTCTTCTTGTTCTTCTTGTTCTTCTTGTTCTTCTTGTTGTTGTTGTTGTCGTTGTTGTTGTTCTTGTTGTTCATGCTGTTGTTGTTCTGGTTGATGTTGTTGTTCTTGTTCTTGTTGTTCTTGTTGTTCTTGTTGTTCTTGTTGTTCTTGTTGTTCTTGTTGTTCTTGCTGTTCTTCTTGTTCTTCTTGTTCTTCTTGTTCTTCTTGTTCTTCTTGTTGCACTTGTTGTTCTTCTTGTTCTTCTTGTTCTTCTTGTTCTTCTTGTTCTTCTTGTTCTTCTTGTTCTTCTTGTTCTTCTTGTTCTTCTTGTTCTTCTTGTTCTTCTTGTTCTTCTTGTTCTTCTTGTTCTTCTTGTTCTTCTTGTTCTTCTTGTTCTTCTTGTTCTCCTTGTTCTTCTTGTTCTTCTTGTTCTTCTTGTTCTTGTTGTTCTTCTTGTTCTTCTTGTTCTTGTTGTTCTTGTTGTTCTTGTTGTTGTTGTTCTTGTTGTTGTTGTTCTTGTTGTTCTTGTTGTTCTTGATGTTCTTGTTGCTCTTGTTGCTTTTGTTGTTCTCGTTGTTTCCGTTGGTCTCGTTGTTCCCGTTGTTCTCGTTGTTCTGGTTGTTCTTGTTGATCTTGTTGCTCTTGTTGTTCTTGTTGTTCTTGTTGTTCTTGTTATTCTTCTTGTTCTTCTTGTTCTTCTTGTTCTTCTTGTTCTTGTTGTTCTTGTTGCTCTTGTTGCTCTTGTTGCTCTTGTTGTTCTTGTTGAACTTGTTGAACTTGTTGCTTTTGTTGCTCTCGTTGTTTCCGTTGGTCTCGTTCCCGTTGTTCTCGCTGTTCTCGTTGTTCTCGTTGTTCTCGTTGATTTCGCTGCTCTGGTTGTTCTTGTTGTTCCTGTTGTTCTTGTTGTTCTTGTTGTTCTTGTAGTTCTTGTTGTTCTTGTTGTTCTTGTTGCTCTTGTTGCTCGTGTTGCTCTTGTTGCTCTTGTTGCTCTTGTTGCTCTTGTTGCTCTTGTTGTTCTTGCTGCTCTTGTTGCTCTTTTTGTTCTTGTTGATCTTGTTGCTTTTGTTGATCTTGTTGCTTTTGTTGTTCTCGTTGTTCTGGTTGATCTTGTTGTTCTGGTTGTTCTTGTTGATCTTGTTGCTCTTGTTGTTCTTGTTGTTCTTGTTGATCTTGTTGTTCTTGTTGTTCCTGTTGTTCCTGTTGTTCCTGTTGTTCCTGTTGTTCCTGTTGTTCCTGTTGTTCTTGTTGTTCTTGTTGTTCTTCTTGTTCTTGTTGTTCCTGTTGTTCTTGTTGTTCTTGTTGTTCTTGTAGTTCTTGTTGTTCTTGTTGTTCTTGTTGCTCTTGTTGCTCGTGTTGCTCTTGTTGCTCTTGTTGCTCTTGTTGCTCTTGTTGCTCTTGTTGCTTTTGTTGATCTTGTTGCTTTTGTTGTTCTCGTTGTTCTGGTTGATCTTGTTGTTCTTGTTGCTCTTGTTGCTCTTGTTGCTCTTGTTGTTCTTGTTGTTCTTGTTGATCTTGTTGTTCTTGTTGTTCTTGTTGTTCTTGTTGTTCTTGTTACTCTTGTTCTTCTTGTTCTTCTTGTTCTTCTTGTTCTTCTTGTTGCACTTGTTGTTCTTGTTGTTCTTCTTGTTGTTCTTCTTGTTGTTCTTCTTGTTCTTCTTGTTCTTCTTGTTCTTCTTGTTCTTCTTGTTCTTCTTGTTCTTCTTGTTCTTCTTGTTCTTCTTGTTCTTCTTGTTCTTCTTGTTCTTCTTGTTCTTCTTGTTCTTCTTGTTCTTCTTGTTCTTCTTGTTCTTCTTGTTCTTCTTGTTCTTCTTGTTCTTCTTGTTCTTCTTGTTCTTCTTGTTCTTCTTGTTCTTCTTGTTCTTCTTGTTCTTCTTGTTCTTCTTGTTCTTCTTGTTCTTCTTGTTCTTCTTGTTCTTCTTGTTCTTCATGTTCTTCTTGTTCTTCTTGTTCTTCTTGTTCTTCTTGTTCTTCTTGTTCTTCTTGTTCTTCTTGTTCTTCTTGTTCTTCTTGTTCTTCTTGTTCTTCTTGTTCTTCTTGTTCTTCTTGTTCTTCTTGTTCTTGTTGTTCTTGTTGTTGTTGTTCTTGTTGTTCTTGTTGTTGTTGTTCTTGTTGTTCTTGTTGTTGTTGTTCTTGATGTTCTTGTTGTTCTTGTTTATCTTGTTGCTCTTGTTGTTCTTGTTGTTCTTGTTGTTCCTGTTGTTCCTGTTGTTCCTGTTGTTCCTGTTGTTCCTGTTGTTCTTATTGTTCCTGTTGTTCCTGTTGTTCCAGTTGTTCTTGTTGTTCCTGTTGTTCCAGTTGTTCCTGTTGTTCCTGTTGTTCTTGTTGTTCTTGTTATTCTTCTTGTTCTTCTTGTCCTTCTTGTTCTTCTTGTTCTTGTTGTTCTTGTTGCTCTTGTTGCTCTTGTTGCTCTTGTTGCTCTTGTTGTTCTTGTTGAACTTGTTGAACTTGTTGCTTTTGTTGCTCTCGTTGTTTCCGTTGGTCTCGTTCCCGTTGTTCTCGCTGTTCTCGTTGTTCTCGTTGTTCTCGTTGATTTCGTTGCTCTGGATGTTCTTGTTGTTCCTGTTGTTCTTGTTGTTCTTGTTGTTCTTGTAGTTCTTGTTGTTCTTGTTGTTCTTGTTGCTCTTGTTGCTCGTGTTGCTCTTGTTGCTCTTGTTGCTCTTGTTGCTCTTGTTGCTCTTGTTGTTCTTGTTGCTCTTGTTGCTCTTTTTGTTCTTGTTGATCTTGTTGCTTTTGTTGATCTTGTTGCCTTTGTTGTTCTCGTTGTCCTGGTTGATCTTGTTGTTCTGGTTGTTCTTGTTGATCTTGTTGCTCTTGTTGCTCTTGTTGTTCTTGTTGATCTTGTTGTTCTTGTTGTTCCCGTTGTTCCTGTTGTTCCTGTTGTTCCTGTTGTTCCTGTTGTTCCTGTTGTTCCTGTTGTTCCTGTTGTTCTTGTTGTTCTTGTTGTTCTTCTTGTTCTTGTTGTTCTTGTTGTTCTTGTTGCTCTTGTTGCTCTTGTTGTTCTTGTTGAACTTGTTGAACTTGTTGAACTTGTTGAACTTGTTGAACTTGTTGAACTTGTTGCTTTTGATGCTCTCGTTGTTTCCGTTGGTCTCGTTGTACCCGTTGTTCTCGTTGTTCTCGTTGCTCTGGTTGTTCTTGTTGTTCTTGTTGTTCTTGTTGTTCTTGTTCTCTTGTTGTTTTTGTTGTTCTTGTTTTTGTTGTTCTTCTTGTTGTTCTTGTTGTTCTTGATGCTCTTGTTGTTCCTGTTGTTCTTGTTGTTCTTCTTGTTCCTCTTGTTCTTGTTGTTCTTCTTGTTCTTCTTGTTCTTGTTGTTCTTGTTGTTCTTGTTGGTCGTGTTGTTCGTGTTGTTCTTCTTGCTCTTGTTGTTCTTGTTGTTCTTGCTGCTCTTGTTTTTCTTGTTGTTCTTGTTGTTCATGATGCTGTTGTTCTTGTTGATCCTGTTGAACTTGTTCTTGTTGTTCTTGTTGATCTTGTTCTTGTTGTTCTTGTTGTTGTTGTTGTTCTTGTTCTTGTTGTTGTTGTTGTTCTTGTTGTTCTTGTTGTTCTTGTTGTTCTTGTTACTCTTGTTGTTCTTGTTCTTGTTGTTCTTGTTGTTCTTGTTGTTGTTGTTGTTGTTCTTGTTGTTGTTGTTCATGTAGTTCTTTTTGTTGTTGTTCTTGCTGTTCTTGTTGTTCTTGTTGTTCATGTAGTTCTTTTTGTTGTTGTTCTTGTTGTTCTTGTTGTTCTTGTTGCTCTTGTTGCTCTTGTTGTTCTTGTTGTTCTTCTTGTTCTTGTTATTCTTTTTGTCCTTGTTGTTCTTGCTGTTGTTGTTCCCGTTGTTCTTGTTCTTGTTGTTCTTCTTGTTGTTGTTGTTGTCGTTGTTGTTGTTCTTGTTGTTCATGCTGCTGTTGTTCTGGTTGATGTTGTTGTTCTTGTTCTTGTTGTTCTTGTTGTTCTTGTTGTTCTTGTTGTTCTTGTTGTTCTTGCTGTTCTTCTTGTTCTTCTTGTTCTTCTTGTTCTTCTTGTTCTTCTTGTTCTTCTTGTTCTTCTTGTTCTTCTTGTTCTACTTGTTCTTCTTGTTCTACTTGTTCTTCTTGTTCTTCTTGTTCTTCTTGTTCTTCTCGTTCTTCTTGTTCTTTTTGTTCTTCTCGTTCTTCTTGTTCTCCTTGTTCTTCTTGTTCTTCTTGTTCTTCTTGTTCTTCTTGTTCTTCCTGTTCTTCTTGTTCTTCTTGTTCTTCTTGTTCTTCTTGTTCTTCTTGTTCTTGTTGTTCTTGTTGTTGTTGTTCTTGTTGTTCTTGTTGTTGTTGTTCTTGTTGTTCTTGTTGTTGTTGTTCTTGTTGTTCTTGTTGTTCCTGTTGTTCTTGTTGTTCCTGTTGTTCCTGTTGTTCTAGTTGCTCTTGTTGTTCCTGTTGATCCTGTTGTTCCTGTTGTTACTGTTGTTCCTGTTGTTCTTGTTGTTCTTGTTGTTCTTGTTGTTCTTGTTGTTCTTGTTGTTCTTGTTGTTCTTGTTGTTCTTGTTGTTCTTGTTGTTCTTGTTGTTCTTGTTGTTCTTGTTGTTCTTGTTGCTCTTCATGTTCTTGTTGTTCTTGTTGATCTTGTTGCTCTTGTTGATCTTGTTGCTTTTGTTGATCTCGTTGTTCCCGTTGTTCTCATTGTTCTCGTTGTTCTGGTTGATCTTATTGCTCTTGTTGTTCTTGTTGTTCCTGTTGTTCCTGTTGTTCCTGTTGTTCCAGTTGTTCCTGTTGTTCCTGTTGTTCTTGTTGTTCTTGTTGTTCCTGTTGTTCCTGTTGTTCTTGTTGTACTTGTTATTCTTCTTGTTCTTCTTGTTCTTCTTGTTCTTCTTGTTCTTCTTGTTCTTCTTGTTCTTCTTGTTCTTCTTGTTCTTCTTGTTCTTCTTGTTCTTCTTGTTCTTCTTGTTCTTCTTGTTCTTCTTGTTCTTCTTGTTCTTCTTGTTCTTCTTGTTCTTCTTGTTCTTCTTGTTCTTCTCGTTCTTCTTGTTCTTCTTGTTCTTCTTGTTCTTCTTGTTCTTCTTGTTCTTCTTGTTCTTCTTGTTCTTCTTGTTCTTCTTGTTCTTCTTGTTCTTCTTGTTCTTCTTGTTCTTCTTGTTCTTCTTGTTCTTCTTGTTCTTCTTGTTCTTCTTGTTCTTCTTGTTCTTCTTGTTCTTCTTGTTCTTCTTGTTCTTCTTGTTCTTCTTGTTCTTCTTGTTCTTCTGGTTCTTCTTGTTCTTCTTGTTCTTCTTGTTCTTCTTGTTCTTCTTGTTCTTCTTGTTCTTCTTGTTCTTCTTGTTCTTCTTGTTCTTCTTGTTCTTCTTGTTCTTCTTGTTCTTCTTGTTCTTCTTGTTCTTGTTGCTCTTGTTGCTCTTGTTGCTCTTGTTGCTCTTGTTGTTCTTGTTGATCTTGTTGCTTTTGTTGTTCTCGTTGTTTCTGTTGGTCTCGTTGTTCCCGTTGATCTTGTTGTTCTTGTTGTTCTTCTTGTTCTTCTTGTTCTTCTTGTTCTTCTTGTTGCACTTGTTGTTCTTGTTGTTCTTCTTGTTGTTCTTCTTGTTCTTCTTGTTCTTCTTGTTCTTCTTGTTCTTCTTGTTCTTCTTGTTCTTCTTGTTCTTCTTGTTCTTCTTGTTCTTCTTGTTCTTCTTGTTCTTCTTGTTCTTCTTGTTCTTCTTGTTCTTCTTGTTCTCCTTGTTCTTCTTGTTCTTCTTGTTCTTCTTGTTCTTCTTGTTCTTGTTGTTCTTCTTGTTCTTCTTGTTCTTGTTGTTCTTGTTGTTCTTGTTGTTGTTCTTGTTGTTCTTGTTGTTGTTGTTCTTGTTGTTCTTGTTGTTCTTGATGTTCTTGTTGCTCTTGTTGCTTTTGTTGTTCTCGTTGTTTCCGTTGGTCTCGTTGTTCCCGTTGTTCTCGTTGTTCTGGTTGTTCTTGTTGATCTTGTTGCTCTTGTTGTTCTTGTTGTTCTTGTTGTTCTTGTTATTCTTCTTGTTCTTCTTGTTCTTCTTGTTCTTCTTGTTCTTGTTGTTCTTGTTGCTCTTGTTGCTCTTGTTGCTCTTGTTGTTCTTGTTGAACTTGTTGAACTTGTTGCTTTTGTTGCTCTCGTTGTTTCCGTTGGTCTCGTTCCCGTTGTTCTCGCTGTTCTCGTTGTTCTCGTTGTTCTCGTTGATTTCGTTGCTCTGGTTGTTCTTGTTGTTCCTGTTGTTCTTGTTGTTCTTGTTGTTCTTGTAGTTCTTGTTGTTCTTGTTGTTCTTGTTGCTCTTGTTGCTCGTGTTGCTCTTGTTGCTCTTGTTGCTCTTGTTGCTCTTGTTGCTCTTGTTGTTCTTGCTGCTCTTGTTGCTCTTTTTGTTCATGTTGATCTTGTTGCTTTTGTTGATCTTGTTGCTTTTGTTGTTCTCGTTGTTCTGGTTGATCTTGTTGTTCTGGTTGTTCTTGTTGATCTTGTTGCTCTTGTTGTTCTTGTTGTTCTTGTTGATCTTGTTGTTCTTGTTGTTCCTGTTGTTCCTGTTGTTCCTGTTGTTCCTGTTGTTCCTGTTGTTCCTGTTGTTCCTGTTGTTCCTGTTGTTCTTGTTGTTCTTGTTGTTCTTCTTGTTCTTGTTGTTCTTGTTGTTCTTGTTGCTCTTGTTGCTCTTGTTGTTCTTGTTGAACTTGTTGTACTTGTTGAACTTGTTGAACTTGTTGAACTTGTCGAACTTGTTGCTTTTGATGCTCTCGTTGTTTCCGTTGGTCTCGTTGTACCCGTTGTTCTCGTTGTTCTCGTTGCTCTGGTTGTTCTTGTTGTTCTTGTTGTTCTTGTTGTTCTTGTTCTCTTGTTGTTTTTGTTGTTCTTGTTGTTGTTGTTCTTCTTGTTGTTCTTGTTGTTCTTGATGCTCTTGTTGTTCCTGTTGTTCTTGTTGTTCTTCTTGTTCCTGTTGATCTTGTTGTTCTTCTAGTTCTTGTTGTTCTTGTTGTTCTTGTTGTTCTTGTTGGTCGTGTTGTTCGTGTTGTTCTTCTTGCTCTTGTTGTTCTTGTTGTTCTTGCTGCTCTTGTTTTTCTTGTGGTTCTTGTTGTTCATGTTGCTGTTGTTCTTGTTGATCCTGTTGAACTTGTTCTTGTTGTTCTTGTTGATCTTGTTCTTGTTGTTCTTGTTGTTGTTGTTGTTCTTGTTCTTGTTGTTGTTGTTGTTCTTGTTGTTCTTGTTGTTCTTGTTGTTCTTGTTGTTCTTGTTACTCTTGTTGTTCTTGTTCTGGTTGTTCTTGTTGTTCTTGTTGTTCTTGTTCTTCTTGTTCTTCTTGTTCTTCTTGTTCTTCTTGTTCTTCTTGTTCTTCTTGTTCTTCTTGTTCTTCTTGTTCTTCTTGTTCTTCTTGTTCTTCATGTTCTTCTTGTTCTTCTTGTTCTTCTTGTTCTTCTTGTTCTTGTTGTTCTTGTTGTTCTTGTTGCTCTTGTTGCTCTTGTTGCTCTTGTTGTTCTTGTTGCTCTTGTTGAACTTGTTGAACTTGTTGAACTTGTTGAACTTGTTGAACTTGTTGCTTTTGATGCTCTCGTTGTTTCCGTTGGTCTCGTTGTACCCGTTGTTCTCGTTGTTCTCGTTGCTCTGGTTGTTCTTGTTGTTCTTGTTGTTCTTGTTGTTCTTGATGTTCTTGTTGTTCTTGTTCTCTTGTTGTTTTTGTTGTTCTTGTTGTTCTTGTTCTTCTTGTTCTTCTTGTTCTTCTTGTTCTTCTTGTTCTTCTTGTTCTTCTTGTTCTTCTTGTTCTTCTTGTTCTTCTTGTTCTTCTTGTTCTTCTTGTTCTTCTTGTTCTTCTTGTTCTTCTTGTTCTTCTTGTTCTTCTTGTTCTTCTTGTTCTTCTTGTTCTTCTTGTTCTTCTTGTTCTTCTTGTTCTTCTTGTTCTTCTTGTTCTTCTTGTTCTTCTTGTTCTTCTTGTTCTTCTTGTTCTTCTTGTTCTTCTTGTTCTTCTTGTTCTTCTTGTTCTTCTTGTTCTTCTTGTTCTTCTTGTTCTTCTTGTTCTTCTTGTTCTTCTTGTTCTTCTTGTTCTTCTTGTTCTTCTTGTTCTTCTTGTTCTTCTTGTTCTTCTTGTTCTTCTTGTTCTTCTTGTTCTTCTTGTTCTTCTTGTTCTTCTTGTTCTTCTTGTTCTTCTTGTTCTTCTTGTTCTTCTTGTTCTTCTTGTTCTTGTTGTTCTTGTTGTTCTTGTTGTTCTTGTTGTTCTTGTTGTTCTGGTTGTTCTTGTTGTTGTTGTTATTCTTGTTATTCTTCTTGTTCTTCTTGTTCTTCTTGTTCTTCTTGTTCTTGTTGTTCTTGTTGCTCTTGTTGCTCTTGTTGCTCTTGTTGCTCTTGTTGTTCTTGTTGAACTTGTTGAACTTGTTGCTTTTGTTGCTCTCGTTGTTTCCGTTGGTCTCGTTGTTCCCGTTGTTCTCGCTGTTCTCGTTGTTCTCGTTGTTCTCGTTGATTTCGTTGCTCTGGTTGTTCTTGTTGTTCCTGTTGTTCTTGTTGTTCTTGTTGTTCTTGTAGTTCTTGTTGTTCTTGTTGTCCTTGTTGCTCTTGTTGCTCGTGTTGCTCTTGTTGCTCTTGTTGCTCTTGTTGCTCTTGTTGCTCTTGTTGTTCTTGTTGCTCTTGTTGCTCTTTTTGTTCTTGTTGATCTTGTTGCTTTTGTTGATCTTGTTGCTTTTGTTGTTCTCGTTGTTCTCGTTGTTCTTGTTGTTCTTGTTGATCTTGTTGCTCTTGTTGTTCTTGTTGTTCTTGTTGTTCTTGTTGTTCTTGTTGTTCCTGTTGTTCCTGTTGTTCCTGTTGTTCCTGTTGTTCCTGTTGTTCCTGTTGTTCCTGTTGTTCCTGTTGTTCCTGTTGTTCTTGTTGTTCTTGTTGTTCTTCTTGTTCTTGTTGTTCTTGTTGTTCTTGTTGCTCTTGTTGCTCTTGTTGTTCTTGTTGAACTTGTTGAACTTGTTGAACTTGTTGAACTTGTTGCTTTTGATGCTCTCGTTGTTTCCGTTGGTCTCGTTGTACCCGTTGTTCTCGTTGTTCTCGTTGCTCTGGTTGTTCTTGTTGTTCTTGTTGTTCTTGTTGTTCTTGATGTTCTTGTTGTTCTTGTTCTCTTGTTGTTTTTGTTGTTCTTTTTGTTCTTGTTCTTCTTGTTGTTCTTGTTGTTCTTGATGCTCTTGTTGTTCCTGTTGTTCTTGTTGTTCTTCTTGTTCCTGTTGTTCTTGTTGTTCTTCTTGTTCTTCTTGTTCTTCTTGTTATTCTTGTTCCTCTTGTTCTTCTTGTTTTCTTGTTCTTCTTGTTCTTCTTGTTCTTCTTGTTCTTCTTGTTCTTCTTGTTCTTCTTGTTCTTCTTGTTCTTCTTGTTCTTCTTGTTCTTCTTGTTCTTCTTGTTCTTCTTGTTCTTGTTGCTCTTGTTGCTCTTGTTGCTCTTGTTGTTCCTGTTGTTCTTGTTGTTCTTGATGTTCTTGTTGCTCTTGTTGCTTTTGTTGTTCTCGTTGTTTCCGTTGGTCTCGTTGTTCTCGTTGTTCTCGTTGTTCTGGTTGTTCTTGTTGATCTTGTTGCTCTTGTTGTTCTTGTTGTTCTTGTTGTTCTTGTTATTCTTCTTGTTCTTCTTGTTCTTCTTGTTCTTCTTGTTCTTGTTGTTCTTGTTGCTCTTGTTGCTCTTGTTGCTCTTGTTGTTCTTGTTGAACTTGTTGAACTTGTTGCTTTTGTTGCTCTCGTTGTTTCCGTTGGTCTCGTTCCCGTTGTTCTCGCTGTTCTCGTTGTTCTCGTTGCTCTCGTTGATTTCGTTGCTCTGGTTGTTCTTGTTGTTCCTGTTGTTCTTGTTGTTCTTGTTGTTCTTGTAGTTCTTGTTGTTCTTGTTGTTCTTGTTGCTCTTGTTGCTCGTGTTGCTCTTGTTGCTCTTGTTGCTCTTGTTGCTCTTGTTGTTCTTGCTGCTCTTGTTGCTCTTTTTGTTCTTGTTGATCTTGTTGCTTTTGTTGATCTTGTTGCTTTTGTTGTTCTCGTTGTTCTGGTTGATCTTGTTGTTCTGGTTGTTCTTGTTGATCTTGTTGCTCTTGTTGTTCTTGTTGTTCTTGTTGATCTTGTTGTTCTTGTTGTTCCTGTTGTTCCTGTTGTTCCTGTTGTTCCTGTTGTTCCTGTTGTTCCTGTTGTTCCTGTTGTTCCTGTTGTTCTTGTTGTTCTTGTTGTTCTTCTTGTTCTTGTTGTTCTTGTTGTTCTTGTTGCTCTTGTTGCTCTT
Organism: Megalopta genalis; assembly: GCF_051020955.1. Taxonomy (NCBI): domain Eukaryota; kingdom Metazoa; phylum Arthropoda; class Insecta; order Hymenoptera; family Halictidae; genus Megalopta; species Megalopta genalis. Next base: position 1,555,969 of record NW_027476097.1, read on the forward strand.
GTTGTTCTTGTTGAACTTGTTGAACTTGTTGAACTTGTTGAACTTGTTGAACTTGTTGCTTTTGATGCTCTCGTTGTTTCCGTTGGTCTCGTTGTACCCGTTGTTCTCGTTGTTCGCGTTGCTCTGGTTGTTCTTGTTGTTCTTGTTGTTCTTGTTGTTCTTGTTCTCTTGTTGTTTTTGTTGTTCTTGTTGTTGTTGTTCTTCTTGTTGTTCTTGTTGTTCTTGATGCTCTTGTTGTTCCTGTTGTTCTTGTTGTTCTTCTTGTTCCTGTTGATCTCGTTGTTCTTCTTGTTCTTGTTGTTCTTGTTGTTCTTGTTGTTCTTGTTGTTCTTGTTGGTCGTGTTGTTCGTGTTGTTCTTCTTGCTCTTGTTGTTCTTGTTGTTCTTGCTGCTCTTGTTTTTCTTGTTGTTCTTGTTGTTCATGTTGCTGTTGTTCTTGTTGATCCTGTTGAACTTGATCTTGTTGTTCTTGTTGATCTTGTTCTTGTTGTTCTTGTTGTTGTTGTTGTTCTTGTTCTTGTTGTTGTTGTTGTTCTTGTTGTTCTTGTTGTTCTTGTTGTTCTTGTTACTCTTGTTGTTCTTGTTCTTGTTGTTCTTGTTGTTCTTGTTGTTGTTGTTGTTGTTGTTGTTGTTGTTCTTGTTGTTGTTGTTCATGTAGTTCTTTTTGTTGTTGTTCTTGCTGTTCTTGTTGTTCTTGTTGTTCTTGTTGTTCTTGTTGCTCTTGTTGCTCTTGTTGCTCTTGTTGTTCTTGTTGTTCTTCTTGTTCTTGTTATTCTTTTTGTCCTTGTTGTTCATGCTGTTGTTGTTCTGGTTGATGTTGTTGTTCTTGTTCTTGTTGTTCTTGTTGTTCTTGTTGTTCTTGTTGTTCTTGTTGTTCTTGCTGTTCTTCTTGTTCTTCTTGTTCTTCTTGTTCTTCTTGTTCTTCTTGTTCTTCTTGTTCTTCTTGTTCTTCTTGTTCTTCTTGTTCTTCTTGTTCTTCTTGTTCTTCTTGTTCTTCTTGTTCTTCATGTTCTTCTTGTTCTTCTTGTTCTTCTTGTTCTTCTTGTTCTTCTTGTTCTTCTTGTTCTTCTTGTTCTTCTTGTTCTTCTTGTTCTTCTTGTTCTTCTTGTTCTTCTTGTTCTTCTTGTTCTTCTTGTTCTTCTTGTTCTTCTTGTTCTTCTTGTTCTTCTTGTTCTTCTTGTTCTTCTTGTTCTTCTTGTTCTTCTTGTTCTTCTTGTTCTTCTTGTTCTTCTTGTTCTTCTTGTTCTTCTTGTTCTTCTTGTTGTTCTTGTTGTTCTTGTTGTTCTTGTTGTTCTTGTTGTTCTTGTTGTTCTTGTTGTTCTTGTTGTTCTTGTTGTTCTTGTTGTTCTTGTTGTTCTGGTTGTTCTTGTTGTTGTTGTTCTTGTTGTTGTTGTTCTTGTTGTTCTTGTCGTTCTTGATGTTCTTGTTGTTCTTGTTGTTCTTGTTGTTCTTGTAGTTCTTGTTATTCTTGTTGTTCTTGTTGCTCTTGTTGCTCGTGTTGCTCTTGTTGCACTTGTTGCTCTTGTTGCTCTTGTTGCTCTTGTTGTTCTTGTTGCTCTTGTTGCTCTTTTTGTTCTTGTTGATCTTGTTGCTTTTGTTGATCTTGTTGCTTTTGTTGTTCTCGTTGTTCTGGTTGATCTTGTTGTTCTGGTTGTTCTTGTTGATCTTGTTGCTCTTGTTGTTCTTGTTGTTCTTGTTGATCTTGTTGTTCTTGTTGTTCCTGTTGTTCCTGTTGTTCCTGTTGTTCCTGTTGTTCCTGTTGTTCCTGTTGTTCCTGTTGTTCCTGTTGTTCTTGTTGTTCTTGTTGTTTTTCTTGTTCTTGTTGTTCTTGTTGTTCTTGTTGCTCTTGTTGCTCTTGTTGTTCTTGTTGCTCTTGTTGAACTTGTTGAACTTGTTGAACTTGTTGAACTTGTTGAACTTGTTGCTTTTGATGCTCTCGTTGTTTCCGTTGGTCTCGTTGTACCCGTTGTTCTCGTTGTTCTCGTTGTTCTCGTTGCTCTGGTTGTTCTTGTTGTTCTTGTTGTTCTTGTTCTTCTTGTTCTTCTTGTTCTTCTTGTTCTTCTTGTTCTTCTTGTTCTTCTTGTTCTTCTTGTTCTTCTTGTTCTTCTTGTTCTTCTTGTTCTTCTTGTTCTTCTTGTTCTTCTTGTTCTTCTTGTTCTTCTTGTTCTTCTTGTTCTTCTTGTTCTTCTTGTTCTTCTTGTTCTTCTTGTTCTTCTTGTTCTTCTTGTTCTTCTTGTTCTTCTTGTTCTTCTTGTTCTTCTTGTTCTTCTTGTTCTTCTTGTTCTTCTTGTTCTTCTTGTTCTTCTTGTTCTTCTTGTTCTTCTTGTTCTTCTTGTTCTTCTTGTTCTTGTTGTTCTTGTTGTTCTTGTTGTTCTTGTTGTTCTTGTTGTTCTTGTTGTTCTGGTTGTTCTTGTTGTTGTTGTTATTCTTGTTATTCTTCTTGTTCTTCTTGTTCTTCTTGTTCTTGTTGTTCTTGTTGCTCTTGTTGCTCTTGTTGCTCTTGTTGCTCTTGTTGCTCTTGTTGTTCTTGTTGAACTTGTTGAACTTGTTGCTTTTGTTGCTCTCGTTGTTTCCGTTGGTCTCGTTGTTCCCGTTGTTCTCGCTGTTCTCGTTGTTCTCGTTGTTCTCGTTGATTTCGTTGCTCTGGTTGTTCTTGTTGTTCCTGTTGTTCTTGTTGTTCTTGTTGTTCTTGTAGTTCTTGTTGTTCTTGTTGTCCTTGTTGCTCTTGTTGCTCGTGTTGCTCTTGTTGCTCTTGTTGCTCTTGTTGCTCTTGTTGCTCTTGTTGTTCTTGTTGCTCTTGTTGCTCTTTTTGTTCTTGTTGATCTTGTTGCTTTTGTTGATCTTGTTGCTTTTGTTGTTCTCGTTGTTCTGGTTGTTCTTGTTGTTCTTGTTGATCTTGTTGCTCTTGTTGTTCTTGTTGTTCTTGTTGTTCTTGTTGTTCTTGTTGTTCCTGTTGTTCCTGTTGTTCCTGTTGTTCCTGTTGTTCCTGTTGTTCCTGTTGTTCCTGTTGTTCCTATTGTTCCTGTTGTTCTTGTTGTTCTTGTTGTTCTTGTTGTTCTTGTTGCTCTTGTTGCTCTTGTTGTTCTTGTTGAACTTGTTGAACTTGTTGAACTTGTTGAACTTGTTGCTTTTGATGCTCCGTTGTTTCCGTTGGTCTCGTTGTACCCGTTGTTCTCGTTGTTCTCTTTGCTCTGGTCGTTCCTGTTGTTCTTGTTGTTCTTCTTGTTCTTGATGTTCTTGTTGTTCTTGTTCTCTTGTTGTTTCTGTTGTTCTTGTTGTTCTTGTTCTTCTTGTTGTTCTTGTTGTTCTTGATGCTCTTGTTGTTCCTGTTGTTCTTGTTGTTCTTCTTGTTCCTGTTGTTCCTGTTGTTCTTCTTGTTCCTGTTGTTCTTGTTGTTCTTCTTGTTCCTGTTGTTCTTGTTGTTCTTCTTGTTCTTCTTGTTCTTCTTGTTCTTCTTGTTCTTCTTGTTCTTCTTGTTCTTCTTGTTCTTCTTGTTCTTCTTGTTCTTCTTGTTCTTCTTGTTCTTCTTGTTCTTCTTGTTCTTCTTGTTCTTCTTGTTCTTCTTGTTCTTCTTGTTCTTCTTGTTCTTCTTGTACTTGTTGTTCTTGTTGTTCTTGTTGTTCTCGTTGTTCTAGTTGTTCTGGTTGTTCTTGTTGATCTTGTTGCTCTTGTTGTTCTTGTTGTTCCTGTTGTTCCTGTTGTTCCTGTTGTTCCTGTTGTTCCTGTTGTTCCTGTTGTTCCAGTTGTTCCTGTTGTTCCTGTTGTTCCTGTTGTTCTTGTTGTTCTTGCTGTTCTTGTTATTCTTGTTATTCTTCTTGTTCTTCTTGTTCTTCTTGTTCTTGTTGTTCTTGTTGCTCTTGTTGCTCTTGTTGCTCTTGTTGCTCTTGTTGTTCTTGTTGAACTTGTTGAACTTGTTGCTTTTGTTGCTCTCGTTGTTTCCGTTGGTCTCGTTGTTCCCGTTGTTCTCGCTGTTCTCGTTGTTCTCGTTGTTCTCGTTGATTTCGTTGCTCTGGTTGTTCTTGTTGTTCCTGTT
>NW_027476097.1:1580000-1587500 GCF_051020955.1 Megalopta genalis
TCTTCTTGTTCTTCTTGTTCTTCTTGTTCTTCTTGTTCTTCTTGTTCTTCTTGTTCTTCTTGTTCTTCTTGTTCTTCTTGTTCTTCTTGTTCTTCTTGTTCTTCTTGTTCTTCTTGTTCTTCTTGTTCTTCTTGTTCTTCTTGTTCTTCTTGTTCTTCTTGTTCTTCTTGTTCTTCTTGCTCTTCTTGTTGGTCTTGTTGTTCTTGTTGTTGTTGTTCTTGTTGTTGTTGATCTTGTTGTTCTTGTTGTTCTTGTTCTTGTTGTTCTTGTTGTTCCTGTTGTTCTTGTTGCTCTTGTTGCTCGTGTTGTTCCTGTTGTTCTTGTTGCTCTTGTTGCTCTTGTTGTTCTTCTTGTTCTTCTTGTTCTTCTTGTTCTTCTTGTTCTTCTTGTTCTTCTTGTTCTTCTTGTTCTTCTTGTTCTTCTTGTTCTTCTTGTTCTTCTTGTTCTTCTTGTTCTTCTTGTTCTTCTTGTTCTTCTTGTTCTTCTTGTTCTTCTTGTTCTTCTTGTTCTTCTTGTTCTTCTTGTTCTTCTTGTTCTTCTTGTTCTTCTTGTTCTTCTTGTTCTTGTTGTTCTTGTTGTTCTTGTTGTTCTTGTTGCTCTTCTTGTTGTTCTTCTTGTTCTTCTTGTACTTCTTGTTCTTCTTGTTCTTCTTGTTCTTCTTGTTCTTCTTGTTCTTCTTGTTCTTCTTGTTCTGCTTGTTCTTCTTGTTCTTCTTGTTCTTCTTGTTCTTCTTGTTCTTCTTGTTCTTCTTGTTCTTCTTGTGCTTCTTGTTCTTCTCTTTCTTCTTGTTCTTCTTGTTCTTCTTGTTCTTCTTGTTCTTCTTGTTCTTCTTGTTCTTCTTGTTCTTCTTGTTCTTCTTGTTCTTCTTGTTCTTCTTGTTCTTCTTGTTCTTCTTGTTCTTCTTGTTCTTCTTGTTCTTCTTGTTCTTCTTGTTCTTCTTGTTCTTCTTGTTCTTCTTGTTCTTCTTGTTCTTCTTGTTCTTCTTGTTCTTCTTGTTCTTCTTGTTCTTCTTGTTCTTCTTATTCTTCTTGTTCTTCTTGTTCTTCTTGTTCTTCTTGTTCTTCTTGTTCTTCTTGTTCTTCTTGTTCTTCTTGTTCTTCTTGTTCGTGTTGTTCTTGTTGTTATTCTTGTTCTTCTTGTTCTTCTTGTTCTTCTTGTTCTTCTTGTTCTTCTTGTTCTTCTTGTTCTTCTTGTTCTTCTTGTTCTTGTTGTTGTTGTTGTTGTTCTTGTTGTTCGTGTTGTTCTTCTTGCTCTTGTTGTTCTTGTTGTTCTTGCAGCTCTTGTTTTTCTTGTTGTTCTTGTTTTTCTTGTTGTTCTTGTTGTTCTTGTTGTTCTTGTTGTTCTTGTTGTTCTTGTTCTTGTTGTTCTTGTTGTACATGTTGTTGTTGTTGTTGTTCTTGTTGTTCTTCTTGTTCTTGTTGTTGTTGTTGTTGTTGTTCTTGTTGTTCTTGTTGTTCTTCTTGTTGTTTTTCTTGTTCTTCTTGTTCTTGTTGTTCTTGTTGTTCTTGTTCTTGTTGTTCTTCTTGTTCTTGTTGTTCTTGTTGTTCTTGTTGTTCTTGTTGTTCTAGTTGTTCTTGTTGTTCCTGTTGCTCTAGTTGTTCTTGTTGTTCCTGTTGTTCCTGTTGTTCCTGATGTTCCTGTTGTTCTTGTTGTTCTTGTTGTTCTTGTTGCTCTTGTTGCTCTTGTTGCTCTTGTTGCTCTTGTTGCTCTTGCTGCTCTTGTTGCTCTTGTTGCTCTTATTGTTCTTGTTGTTCTTGTTGCTCTTGTTGCTCTTGTTGCTCTTGTTGCTCTTGTTGTTCTTCTTGTTCTTCTTGTTCTTCTTGTCCGTCTTGTCCTTCTTGTTCTTCTTGATCTTCTTGATCTTCTTGTTCTTCTTGTTCTTCTTGTTCTTCTTATTCTTCTTGTTCTTCTTGTTCTTCTTGTTCTTCTTGTCCGTCTTGTCCTTCTTGTTCATCTTGATCTTCTTGTTCTTCTGGTTCTTCTTCTTCTTCTTATTCTTCTTGTTCTTCTTGTTCTTCTTGTTCTTCTTGTTGTTCTTGTTGTTCTTGTTGTTCTTGTTGCTCTTGTTGTTGTTGTTCTTGTTGCTCTTGTTGCTCTTGTTGCTCTTGTTGTTCTTCTTGTTCTTCTTGTTCTTCTTGTCCGTCTTGTCCTTCTTGTTCTTCTTGATCTTCTTGTTCTTCTTGATCTTCTTGTTCTTCTTGTTCTTCTTGATCTTCTTGTTCTTCTTGTTCTTCTTGTTCTTCTTATTCTTCTTGTTCTTCTTGTTCTTCTTGTTCTTCTTGTTGTTCTTGTTGTTCTTGTTGTTGTTGTTGTTGTTCTTGTTGTTGTTCTTGTTGTTGTTCTTGTTGTTCTTCTTGTTGGTCTTGTTGTTCTTGTTGTTGTTGTTCTTGTTGTTGTTGATCTTGTTGTTCTTGTTGTTCTTGTTCTTGTTGTTCTTGTTGTTCCTGTTGTTCTTGTTGTTCTTGTTGCTCTTGTTGCTCGCGTTGCTCTTGTTGCTCTTGTTGTTCCTGTTGTTCTTGTTGCTCTTGTTGTTCTTGTTGCTCTTGTTGCTCTTGTTGTTCTTGTTCTTCTTGTTGCTCTTGTTGTTCTTCTTGTTCTTCTTGTTCTTCTTATTCTTCTTGTTCTTCTTGTTCTTCTTGTTCTTCTTGTTGTTCTTGTTGTTCTTGTTGTTGTTGTTCTTGTTGCTCTTGTTGCTCTTGTTGCTCTTGTTGTTCTTCTTGTTCTTCTTGTTCTTCTTGTTCTTCTTGTCCGTCTTGTCCTTCTTGTTCTTCTTGTTCTTCTTGATCTTCTTGATCTTCTTGTTCTTCTTGTTCTTCTTATTCTTCTTGTTCTTCTTGTTCTTCTTGTTCTTCTTGTTGTTCTTGTTGTTCTTGTTGTTGTTGTTGTTGTTGTTCTTGTTGTTCTTGTTGTTCTTGTTGTTGTTCTTGTTGTTCTTCTTGTTGGTCTTGTTGTTCTTGTTGTTGTTGTTCTTGTTGTTGTTGATCTTGTTATTCTTGTTGTTCTTGTTCTTGTTGTTCTTGTTGTTCCTGTTGTTCTTGTTGTTCTTGTTGCTCTTGTTGCTCGTGTTGCTCTTGTTGCTCTTGTTGTTCCTGTTGTCCTTGTTGCTCTTGTTGTTCTTGTTGCTCTTGTTGCTCTTGTTGTTCTTGTTCTTCTTGTTGCTCTTGTTGTTCTTGTTGTTCTTGTTGATCTTGTTGCTTTTGTTGTTCTCGTTGTTTCCGTTGGTCTCGTTGTTCCCGTTGTTCTCGTTGTTCTTGTTGATCTTGTTGCTCTTGTTCTTCTTGTTGTTCTTGTTGTTCTTCTTGTTCTTCTTGTTCTTCTTGTTCTTCTTGTTCTTCTTGTTCTTCTTGTTGTTCTTGGTGTTCTTGTTCTTGTTGTTCTTGTTGTTCTTGTTGTTCTTGTTGTTCTTGTTGTTCTTGTTGTTGTTGTTCTTGTTGTTGTTGTTCTTGTTGTTCTTGTTGTTCTTGTTGCTCTTGTTGGTCTTGTTGCTCTTGTTGCTCTTGTTGCTTTTGTTGTTCTCGTTGCTCTTGTTGCTCTTGTTGCTTTTGTTGTTCTCGTTGCTTTTGTTGCTTTTGTTGTTCTGGTTGTTCTTGTTGTTCTTGTTGTTCTTGTTGTTGTTGTTCTTGTTGTTGTTGTTGTTGTTCTTGTTGTTCTTGTTGTTCTTGTTGTTCTTGTTGTTCTTGTTGCTCTTGTTGCTCTTGTTGCTCTTGTTGCTTTTGTTGTTCTCGTTGCTTTTGTTGCTTTTGTTGTTCTCGTTGTTCCCGTTGTTCCCGTTGTTCTGGTTGTTCTTGTTGATCTTGTTGCTCTTGTTGTTCTTGTTGTTCTTGTTGTTCCTGTTGTTCCTGTTGTTCCTGTTGTTCTTGTTGTTCTTGTTGTTCCTGTTGTTCCAGTTGTTCCTGTTGTTCCTGTTGTTCCTGTTGTTCCAGTTGTTCCTGTTGTTCCTGTTGTTCTTCTTGTTCTTCTTGTTCTTCTTGTTCTTCTTGTTCTTCTTGTTCTTCTTGTCCGTCTTGTCCTTCTTGTTCTTCTTGATCTTCTTGTTCTTCTTGTTCTTCTTGTTCTTCTTGTCCGTCTTGTCCTTCTTGTTCTTCTTGATCTTCTTGTTCTTCTTGTTCTTCTTGTTCTTCTTATTCTTCTTGTTCTTCTTGTTCTTCTTGTTCTTCTTGTTGTTCTTGTTGTTCTTGTTGTTCTTGTTGTTGTTGTTGTTCTTGTTGTTCTTGTTGTTCTTGTTGTTCTTGTTGTTCTTGTTGTTGTTCTTGTTGTTGTACTTGTTGTTGTTCTTGTTGTTCTTCTTGTTGTTCTTGTTGTTGTTGTTCTTGTTGTTGTTGATCTTGTTGTTCTTGTTGTTCTTGTTCTTGTTGTTCTTGTTGTTCCTGTTGTTCTTGTTGCTCTTGTTGCTCGTGTTGCTCTTGTTGCTCTTGTTGCTCTTGTTGTTCCTGTTGTTCTTGTTGCTCTTGTTGTTCTTGTTGCTCTTGTTGTTCTTGTTGCTCTTGTTGCTCTTGTTGTTCTTGTTCTTCTTGTTGCTCTTGTTGTTCTTGTCGTTCTTGTTGATCTTGTTGCTTTTGTTGTTCTCGTTGTTTCCGTTGGTCTCGTTGTTCCCGTTGTTCTCGTTGTTCTTGTTGATCTTGTTGCTCTTGTTGTTCTTGTTGTTCTTGTTGTTCTTCTTGTTCTTCTTGTTCTTCTTGTTCTTCTTGTTCTTCTTGTTCTTCTTGTTCTTGTTGTTCTTGTTGTTCATGTTGTTCTTGTTGTTCTTGTTGTTGTTGTTCTTGTTGTTGTTGTTCTTGTTGCTCTTGTTGCTCTTGTTGCTCTTGTTGCTCTTGTTGATCTTGTTGCTTTTGTTGTTCTCGTTGTTTCCGTTGGTCTCGTTGTTCCCGTTGTTCTCGTTGTTCTTGTTGATCTTGTTGCTCTTGTTGTTCTTGTTGTTCCTGTTGTTCCTGTTGTTCTTCTTGTTCTTCTTGTTCTTCTTGTTCTTGTTGTTCTTGTTGTACCTGTTCTTGTTGTTCTTGTTGATCTTGTTGATCTTGTTGTTCTTGTTGTTCTTGTTGTTCTTGTTGTTCTTGTTGTTCTTGTTGTTCTTGTTGTTCTTGTTGTTCTTGTTGTTCTTGTTGTTCTTGTTGTTCTTGTTGTTCTTGTTGTTCTTGTTGTTCTTGTTGTTCTTGTTGTTCTTGTTGTTCTTGTTGTTCTTGATGTTCTTGTTGTTCTTGTTGTTCTTGTTGTTCTTGTTGTTCTTGTTGTACCTGTTCTTGTTGTTCTTGTTGATCTTGTTGATCTTGTTGTTCTTGTTGTTCATGTTGCTGTTGTTCTTGTTGATCTTGTTGTACTTGATGTTCTTCTTGTTCTTCTTGTTCTTGTTGTTCTTGTTGTTCGTGTTGTTCGTGTTGTTCGTGTTGTTCGTGTTGTTCTTCTTGTTCTTCTTGTTCTTCTTGTTCTTCTTGTTCTTCTTGTTCTTCTTGTTCTTCTTGTTCTTCTTGTTCTTCTTGTTCTTCTTGTTCTTCTTGTTCTTCTTGTTCTTCTTGTTCTTCTTGTTCTTCTTGTTCTTCTTGTTCTTCTTGTTCTTCTTGTTCTTCTTGTTCTTCTTGTTCTTCTTGTTCTTCTTGTTCTTCTTGTTCTTCTTGTTCTTCTTGTTCTTCTTGTTCTTCTTGTTCTTCTTGTTCTTCTTGTTCTTCTTGTTCTTCTTGTTCTTCTTGTTCTTCTTGTTCTTCTTGTTCTTCTTGTTCTTCTTGTTCTTCTTGTTCGTGTTGTTGTTGTTGTTGTTCTTGTTCTTCTTGTTCTTCTTGTTCTTCTTGTTCTTCTTGATCTTCTTGTTCTTCTTGTTCTTCTTGTTCTTGTTGTTCTTGTTGTTCTTGTTGTTCTAGTTGTTCTTGTTGTTCTTGTTGTTCTTGTTGTTCTTGTTGTTCTTGTTGTTCTTGTTGTTCTTGTTGTTCTTGTTGTTCTTGTTGTTCTTGTTGTTCTTGTTGTTCTTGTTGTTCTTGTTGTTCTTGTTGATCTTGTTGTTCTTGTTGTTCTTGTTGTTCTTGTTGATCTTGTTGTTCTTGTTGTTCTTGTTGTTCTTGTTGTTCTTGTTGTTCTTGTTGTTCTTGTTGTTCTTGTTGTTCTTGTTGTTCTTGTTGTTCTTGTTGTTCTTGTTGTTCTTGTTGTTCTTGTTGTTCTTGTTGTTCTTGTTGTTCTTGTTGTTCTTGTTGTTCTTGTTGTTCTTGTTGTTCTTGTTGTTCTTGTTGTTCTTGTTGTTCTTGTTGTTCTTGTTGTTCTTGTTGTTCTTGTTGTTCTTGTTGCTCTGGTTGTTCTTGTTGTTCTTGTTGTTCTTGTTGTTCTTGTTGTTCTTGTTGTTCTTGTTGCTCTGGTTGTTCTTGTTGTTCTTGTTGTTCTTGTTGTTCTTGTTGTTCTTGTTGTTCTTGTTGTTCTTGTTGTTCTTGTTGTTCCTGTTGTTCTTGTTGTTCTTGTTGTTCTTGTTGTTCTTGTTGTTCTTGTTGTTCTTGTTGTTCTTGTTGTTCTTCTTGTTCTTGTTGTTCTTGTTGTACCTGTTCTTGTTGTTCTTGTTGATCTTGTTGATCTTGTTGTTCTTGTTGTTCTTGTTGTTCTTGTTGTTCTTGTTGTTCTTGTTGTTCTTGTTGTTCTTGTTGTTCTTGTTGTTCTTGTTGTTCTTGTTGTTCTTGTTGTTCTTGTGGTTCTTGTTGTTCTTGTTGTTCTTGTTGTTCTTGTTGTTCTTGTTGTTCTTGTTGTCCTTGTTGTACCTGTTCTTGTTGTTCTTGTTGATCTTGTTGATCTTGTTGTTCTTGTTGTTCATGTTGCTGTTGTTCTTGTTGATCTTGTTGTTCTTGTTGTTCTTGTTGTTCTTGTTGTTCTTGTTGTTCTTGTTGTTCTTGTTGTTCTTGTTGTTCTTGTTGTTCTTGTTGCTCTGGTTGTTCTTGTTGTTCTTGTTGTTCTTGTTGTTCTTGTTGTTCTTGTTGTTCTTGTTGTTCTTGTTGTTCTTGTTGTTCTTGTTGTTCTTGTTGTTCTTCTTGTTCTTGTTGTTCTTGTTGTACCTGTTCTTGTTGTTCTTGTTGATCTTGTTGATCTTGTTGTTCTTGTTGTTCTTGTTGTTCTTGTTGTTCTTGTTGTTCTTGTTGTTCTTGTTGTTCTTGTTGTTCTTGTTGTTCTTGTTGTTCTTGTTGTTCTTGTTGTTCTTGTTGTTCTTGTTGTTCTTGTTGTTCTTGTTGTTCTTGTTGTTCTTGTTGTTCTTGTTGTTCTTGTTGTTCTTGTTGTTCTTGATGTTCTTGTTGTTCTTGTTGTTCTGGTTGTTCTTGTTGTTCTTGTTGTACCTGTTCTTGTTGTTCTTGTTGATCTTGTTGATCTTGTTGTTCTTGTTGTTCATGTTGCTGTTGTTCTTGTTGATCTTGTTGTACTTGATGTTCTTCTTGTTCTTCTTGTTCTTGTTGTTCTTGTTGTTCGTGTTGTTCGTGTTGTTCGTGTTGTTCGTGTTGTTCTTCTTGTTCTTCTTGTTCTTCTTGTTCTTCTTGTTCTTCTTGT
>NW_027476097.1:1592500-1607500 GCF_051020955.1 Megalopta genalis
TTGTTGTTCTTGTTGTTCTTGTTGTTCTTGTTGTTCTTGTTGTTCTTGTTGTTCTTGTTGTTCTTGTTGTTCTTGTTGTTCTTGTTGTTCTTGTTGTTCTTGTTGTTCTTGTTGTTCTTGTTGTTCTTGTTGTTCTTGTTGATCTTGTTGTTCTTGTTGTTCTTGTTGTTCTTGTTGTTCTTGTTGTTCTTGTAGTTCTTGTTGTTCTTGTTGTTCTTGTTGTTCTTGTTGTTCATGTTGTTCTTGTTGTTCTTGTTGTTCTTGTTGTTCTTGTTGTTCTTGTTGTTCTTGTTGTTCTTGTTGTTCTTGTTGTTCTTGTTGTTCTTGTTGTTCTTGTTGTTCTTGTTGCTCTGGTTGTTCTTGTTGTTCTTGTTGTTCTTGTTGTTCTTGTTGTTCTTGTTGTTCTTGTTGCTCTGGTTGTTCTTGTTGTTCTTGTTGTTCTTGTTGTTCTTGTTGTTCTTGTTGTTCTTGTTGTTCTTGTTGTTCTTGTTGTTCTTGTTGCTCTGGTAGGTTCTTGTTGTTCTTGTTGTTCTTGTTGTTCTTGTTGTTCTTGTTGTTCTTGTTGCTCTGGTTGTTCTTGTTGTTCTTGTTGTTCTTGTTGTTCTTGTTGTTCTTGTTGTTCTTGTTGTTCTTGTTGTTCTTGTTGTTCTTGTTGTTCTTGTTGTTCTTGTTGTTCTTGTTGTTCTTGTTGTTCTTGTTGTTCTTCTTGTTCTTGTTGTTCTTGTTGTTCTTGTTGTACCTGTTCTTGTTGTTCTTGTTGTTCTTGTTGATCTTGTTGTTCTTGTTGTTCTTGTTGTTCTTGTTGTTCTTGTTGTTCTTGTTGTTCTTGTTGTTCTTGTTGTTCTTGTTGTTCTTGTTGTTCTTGTTGTTCTTGTTGTTCTTGTTGTTCTTGTTGTTCTTGTTGTTCTTGTTGTTCTTGTTGTTCTTGTTGTTCTTGTTGTTCTTGTTGTTCTTGTTGTTCTTGTTGTTCTTGTTGTTCTTGTTGTTCTTGTTGTTCTTGTTGTTCTTGTTGTTCTTGTTGTTCTTGTTGTTCTTGTTGTTCTTGTTGTTCTTGTTGTTCTTGTTGTTCTTGTTGTTCTTGTTGTTCTTGTTGTTCTTGTTGTTCTTGTTGTTCTTGTTGTTCTTGTTGTACCTGTTCTTGTTGTTCTTGTTGATCTTGTTGATCTTGTTGTTCTTGTTGTTCATGTTGCTGTTGTTCTTGTTGATCTTGTTGTACTTGATGTTCTTCTTGTTCTTCTTGTTCTTGTTGTTCTTGTTGTTCGTGTTGTTCGTGTTGTTCGTGTTGTTCGTGTTGTTCTTCTTGTTCTTCTTGTTCTTCTTGTTCTTCTTGTTCTTCTTGTTCTTCTTGTTCTTCTTGTTCTTCTTGTTCTTCTTGTTCTTGTTGTTCTTGTTGCTCTTGTTGCTCTTGTTGTTCTTGTTGCTCTTGTTGCTTGTGTTGCTTGTGTTGCTCTTGTTGTTCTTGTTGCTCTTGTTGCTCTTGTTGCTCTTGTTGTTCTTGTTGATCCTGTTGCTTTTGTTTTTCTCGTTGTTTCCGTTGGTCTCGTAGTTCCCGTTGTTCCCGTTGTTCTCGTTGTTCTGGTTGTTCTCGTTGTTCTCGTTGTTCTGGTAGTTCTTGTTGATCTGGTTGTTCTTGTTGTTCTTGTTGTTCTTGTTGTTCTTGTTGTTCCCGTTGTTCTCGTTGTTCCTGTTGTTCTCGTTGTTCCTGTTGTTCTCGTTGTTCCTGTTGTTCCTGTTGTTCCTGTTGTTCTCCTTGTTCTGGTTGTTCTCGTTGTTCCCGTTGTTCCCGTTGTTCTCGTTGTTCTTGTTGATCTTATTGCTCTTGTTGTTCTTGTTGTTCTTGTTGTTCTTGTTGTTCCTGTTGTTCCTGTTGTTCCAGTTGTTCCTGTTGTTCCTGTTGTTCTTGTTGTACTTGTTATTCTTCTTGTTCTTCTTGTTCTTCTTGTTCTTCTTGTTCTTCTTGTTCTTCTTGTTCTTCTTGCACTTCTTGTTCTTCTTGTTCTTCTTGTTCTTCTTGTTCTTCTTGTTCTTCTTGTTCTTCTTGTTCTTCTTGTTCTTCTTGTTCTTCTTGTTCTTCTTGTTGTTCTTGTTCTTCTTGTTCTTCTTGTTGTTCTTGTTGTTCTTGTTGTACCTGTTCTTGTTGTTCTTGTTGATCTTGTTGATCTTGTTGTTCTTGTTGTTCTTGTTGTTCTTGTTGTTCTTGTTGTTCTTGTTGTTCTTGTTGTTCTTGTTGTTCTTGTTGTTCTTGTTGTTCTTGTTGTTCTTGTTGTTCTTGTTGTTCTTGTTGTTCTTGTTGTTCTTGTTGTTCTTGTTGTTCTTGTTGTTCTTGTTGTTCTTGTTGTTCTTGTTGTTCTTGTTGTTCTTGTTGTTCTTGTTGTTCTTGTTGTTCTTGTTGTTCTTGTTGTTCTTGTTGTTCTTGTTGTTCTTGTTGTACCTGTTCTTGTTGTTCTTGTTGATCTTGTTGATCTTGTTGTTCTTGTTGTTCATGTTGCTGTTGTTCTTGTTGATCTTGTTGTACTTGATGTTCTTCTTGTTCTTCTTGTTCTTGTTGTTCTTGTTGTTCGTGTTGTTCGTGTTGTTCGTGTTGTTCGTGTTGTTCGTGTTGTTCTTCTTGTTCTTCTTGTTCTTCTTGTTCTTCTTGTTCTTCTTGTTCTTCTTGTTCTTCTTGTTCTTCTTGTTCTTCTTGCTCTTCTTGTTCTTGCAGCTCTTGTTTTTCTTGTTGTTCTTCTTGTTCTTGTTCTTGTTGTTCTTGTTGTTCATGTTGTTGTTGTTCTTGTTGTTCTTGTTGTTCTTGTTGTTCTTGTTGTTCTTGTTGTTCTTGTTGTTGTTGTTGTTGTTGTTCTTCTTGTTGTTCTTCTTGTTCTTCTTGTTGTTGTTGTTCTTGTTGTTCTTGTTCTTGTTGTTCTTCTTGTTCTTTTTGTTCTTCTTGTTCTATTTGTTCTTGTTGTTCCTGTTGTTCTAGTTGTTCTTGTTGTTCCTGTTGTTCCTGTTGTTCCTGTTGTTCCTGTTGTTCCTGTTGTTCCTGTTGTTCCTGTTGTTCCTGTTGTTCTTGTTGTTCTTGTTGTTCCTGTTGTTCCAGTTGTTCCTGTTGTTCCTGTTGTTCCTGTTGTTCCAGTTGTTCTTGTTGTTCCTGTTGTTCCAGTTGTTCCTGTTGTTCCTGTTGTTCTTGTTGTTCTTGTTATTCTTCTTGTTCTTCTTGTTCTTCTTGTTCTTCTTGTTCTTCTTGTTCTTCTTGTTCTTCTTGTTCTTCTTGTTCTTCTTGTTCTTCTTGTTCTTCTTGTTCTTCTTGTTCTTGTTGTTCTTGTTGCTCTTGTTGCTCTTGTTGTTCTTGTTGCTCTTGTTGCTTGTGTTGCTTGTGTTGCTCTTGTTGTTCTTGTTGCTCTTGTTGCTCTTGTTGCTCTTGTTGTTCTTGTTGATCCTGTTGCTTTTGTTTTTCTCGTTGTTTCCGTTGGTCTCGTTGTTCCCGTTGTTCCCGTTGTTCTCGTTGTTCTGGTTGTTCTCGTTGTTCTCGTTGTTCTGGTAGTTCTTGTTGATCTGGTTGTTCTTGTTGTTCTTGTTGTTCTTGTTGTTCTTGTTGTTCCCGTTGTTCTCGTTGTTCCTGTTGTTCTCGTTGTTCCTGTTGTTCTCGTTGTTCCTGTTGTTCCTGTTGTTCCTGTTGTTCTCCTTGTTCTGGTTGTTCTCGTTGTTCCCGTTGTTCCCGTTGTTCTCGTTGTTCTTGTTGATCTTATTGCTCTTGTTGTTCTTGTTGTTCTTGTTGTTCTTGTTCTTGTTGTTCTTCTTGTTCTTGTTTTTCTTGTTGTTCTAGTTGTTCTTGTTGTTCCTGTTGCTCTAGTTGTTCTTGTTGTTCCTGTTATTCCTGTTGTTCCTGTTGTTCCTGTTGTTCTTGTTGTTCTTGTTGCTCTTGTTGCTCTTGTTGCTCTTGTTGTTCTTGTTGCTCTTGTTGCTCTTGTTGCTCTTATTGTTCTTGTTGCTCTTATTGTTCTTGTTGTTCTTGTTGCTCTTGTTGTTCTTCTTGTTCTTCTTGTTCTTCTTGTTCTTCTTGTTCTTCTTGTTCTTCTTGTTCTTCTTGTTCTTCTTGTTCTTCTTGTTCTTCTTGTTCTTCTTGTTCTTCTTGTTCTTCTTGTTCTTCTTGTTCTTCTTGTTCTTCTTGTTCTTGTTGTTCTTGTTGTTGTTGTTCTTGTTGTTCTTGTTGTTCTTGTTGTTCTTGTTGTTCTTGTTGTTCTTATTGTTGTTCTTGTTGTTGTTCTTGTTGTTGTTCTTGTTGTTCTTCTTGTTGGTCTTGTTGTTCTTGTTGTTGTTGTTCTTGTTGTTGTTGATCTTGTTGTTCTTGTTGTTCCTGTTGTTCTTGTTGCTCTTGTTGCTCGTGTTGCTCTTGTTGCTCTTGTTGTTCCTGTTGTTCTTGTTGCTCTTGTTGTTCTTGTTGTTCCTGTTGTTCTTGTTGCTCTTGTTGCTCTTGTTGCTCTTGTTGTTCTTGTTCTTCTTGTTGCTCTTGTTGCTCTTGTTGTTCTTGTTGATCATGTTGCTTTTGTTGTTCTCGTTGTTTCCGTTGGTCTCGTTGTTCTCGTTGTTTTCGTTGTTCTTGTTGCTCTTGTTGCTCTTGTTGTTCTTGTTGTTCTTGTTGTTCTTCTTGTTCCTGTTGTTCTTCTTGTTCCTGTTGTTCTAGTTGTTCTTGTTGTTCTTGTTGTTCTTCTTGTTCTTCTTGTTCTTCTTGTTCTTCTTGTTCTTCTTGTTCTTCTTGTTCTTCTTGTTCTTCTTGTTCTTCTTGTTCTTCTTGATCTTCTTGTTCTTCTTGTTCTTCTTGTTCTTCTTGTTCTTCTTGTTCTTCTTGTTCTTGTTGTTCTTCTTGTTCTTGTTGTTCTTGTTGTTCTTGTTGTTCTTGTTGTTCTTGTTGTTCTTATTGTTGTTCTTGTTGTTGTTCTTGTTGTTGTTCTTGTTGTTCTTCTTGTTGGTCTTGTTGTTCTTGTTGTTGTTGTTCTTGTTGTTGTTGATCTTGTTGTTCTTGTTGTTCTTCTTGTTGGTCTTGTTGTTCTTGTTGTTGTTGTTCTTGTTGTTGTTGATCTTGTTGTTCTTGTTGTTCTTGTTCTTGTTGTTCTTGTTGTTCTTGTTGTTCCTGTTGTTCTTGTTGCTCTTGTTGCTCGTGTTGCTCTCGTTGTTCCCGTTGTTCTCGTTGTTCTCGTTGTTTTCGTTGTTCTTGTTGATCTTGTTGATCTTGTTGTTCTTGTTGTTCTAGTTGTTCTGGTTGTTCTTGTTGTTCTTCTTGTTCCTGTTGTTCTTCTTGTTCCTGTTGTTCTAGTTGTTCTTGTTGTTCCTGTTGTTCCTGTTGTTCCTGTTGTTCCTGTTGTTCCTGTTGTTCCTGTTGTTCCTGTTGTTCCTGTTGTTCCTGTTGTTCTTGTTGTTCTTGTTGCTCGTGTTGCTCTTGTTGCTCGTGTTGTTCCTGTTGTTCTTGTTGCTCTTCTTGTTCTTGTTGCTCTTGTTGTTCTTGTTCTTCTTGTTGCTCTTGTTGCTCTTGTTGTTCTTGTTGATCTTGTTGCTTTTGTTGTTCTCGTTGTTTCCGTTGGTCTCGTTGTTCCCGTTGTTCTCGTTGTTCTCGTTGTTTTCGTTGTTCTTGTTGATCTTGTTGCTCTTGTTGTTCTTGTTGTTCTTGTTGTTCTTCTTGTTCCTGTTGTTCTTCTTGTTCCTGTTGTTCCTGTTGTTCTAGTTGTTCTTGTTGTTCTTCTTGTTCTTCTTGTTCTTCTTGTTCTAGTTGTTCTTGTTGTTGTTCTTCTTGTTCTTCTTGTTGTTGTTGTTGTTGTTGTTCTTGTTCTTGTTGTTCTTCTTGTTCTTGTTGTTCTTGTTGCTCTGGTTGTTCTTGTTGTTCTTGTTGTTCTTGTTGTTCTTGTTGTTCTTGTTGTTCTTGTTGTTCTTGTTGTTCTTGTTGTTCTTGTTGTTCTTGTTGTTCTTGTTGTTCTTGTTGTTCTTGTTGTTCTTGTTGTTCTTGTTGTTCTTGTTGTTCTTGTTGTTCTTGTTGTTCTTGTTGTACCTGTTCTTGTTGTTCTTGTTGATCTTGTTGATCTTGTTGTTCTTGTTGTTCTTGTTGTTCTTGTTGTTCTTGTTGTTCTTGTTGTTCTTGTTGTTCTTGTTGTTCTTGTTGTTCTTGTTGTTCTTGTTGTTCTTGTTGTTCTTGTTGTTCTTGTTGTTCTTGTTGTTCTTGTTGTTCTTGTTGTTCTTGTTGTTCTTGTTGTTCTTGTTGTTCTTGTTGTTCTTGTTGTTCTTGTTGTTCTTGTTGTTCTTGTTGTTCTTGTTGTTCTTGTTGTTCTTGTTGTACCTGTTCTTGTTGTTCTTGTTGATCTTGTTGATCTTGTTGTTCTTGTTGTTCATGTTGCTGTTGTTCTTGTTGATCTTGTTGTACTTGTTGTTCTTGTTGTTCTTGTTGTTCTTCTTGTTCTTGTTGTTCTTGTTGTTCTTGTTGTTCTTGTTGTTCTTGTTGTTCTTGTTGTTCTTGTTGTTCTTGTTGTTCTTGTTGTTCTTGTTGTTCTTGTTGTTCTTGTTGTTCTTGTTGTTCTTGTTGTTCTTGTTGTTCTTGTTGTTCTTGTTGTTCTTGTTGTTCTTGTTGTTCTTGTTGTTCTTGTTGTTCTTGTTGTTCTTGTTGTACCTGTTCTTGTTGTTCTTGTTGATCTTGTTGATCTTGTTGTTCTTGTTGTTCATGTTGCTGTTGTTCTTGTTGATCTTGTTGTACTTGATGTTCTTCTTGTTCTTCTTGTTCTTGTTGTTCTTGTTGTTCGTGTTGTTCGTGTTGTTCGTGTTGTTCGTGTTGTTCTTCTTGTTCTTCTTGTTCTTCTTGTTCTTCTTGTTCTTCTTGTTCTTCTTGTTCTTCTTGTTCTTCTTGTTCTTCTTGTTCTTCTTGTTCTTGTTGTTCTTGTTGCTCTTGTTGCTCTTGTTGTTCTTGTTGCTCTTGTTGCTTGTGTTGCTTGTGTTGCTCTTGTTGTTCTTGTTGCTCTTGTTGCTCTTGTTGCTCTTGTTGTTCTTGTTGATCCTGTTGCTTTTGTTTTTCTCGTTGTTTCCGTTGGTCTCGTTGTTCCCGTTGTTCCCGTTGTTCTCGTTGTTCTGGTTGTTCTCGTTGTTCTCGTTGTTCTGGTAGTTCTTGTTGATCTGGTTGTTCTTGTTGTTCTTGTTGTTCTTGTTGTTCTTGTTGTTCCCGTTGTTCTCGTTGTTCCTGTTGTTCTCGTTGTTCCTGTTGTTCTCGTTGTTCCTGTTGTTCCTGTTGTTCCTGTTGTTCTCCTTGTTCTGGTTGTTCTCGTTGTTCCCGTTGTTCCCGTTGTTCTCGTTGTTCTTGTTGATCTTATTGCTCTTGTTGTTCTTGTTGTTCTTGTTGTTCTTGTTGTTCTTGTTGTTCTTGTTGTTCTTGTTGTTCTTGTTGTTCTTGTTGTTCTTGTTGTTCTTGTTGTTCTTGTTGTTCTTGTTGTTCTTGTTGTTCTTGTTGTTCTTGTTGTTCTTGTTGTTCTTGTTGTTCTTGTTGTTCTTGTTGTTCTTGTTGTTCTTGTTGTTCTTGTTGTTCTTGTTGTTCTTGTTGTTCTTGTTGTACCTGTTCTTGTTGTTCTTGTTGATCTTGTTGATCTTGTTGATCTTGTTGTTCTTGTTGTTCTTGTTGTTCTTGTTGTTCTTGTTGTTCTTGTTGTTCTTGTTGTTCTTGTTGTTCTTGTTGTTCTTGTTGTTCTTGTTGTTCTTGTTGTTCTTGTTGTTCTTGTTGTTCTTGTTGTTCTTGTTGTTCTTGTTGTTCTTGTTGTTCTTGTTGTTCTTGTTGTTCTTGTTGTTCTTGTTGTTCTTGTTGTTCTTGTTGTTCTTGTTGTACCTGTTCTTGTTGTTCTTGTTGATCTTGTTGATCTTGTTGTTCTTGTTGTTCATGTTGCTGTTGTTCTTGTTGATCTTGTTGTACTTGATGTTCTTCTTGTTCTTCTTGTTCTTGTTGTTCTTGTTGTTCGTGTTGTTCGTGTTGTTCGTGTTGTTCTTCTTGTTCTTCTTGTTCTTCTTGTTCTTCTTGTTCTTCTTGTTCTTCTTGTTCTTCTTGTTCTTCTTGTTCTTCTTGCTCTTCTTGTTCTTGCAGCTCTTGTTTTTCTTGTTGTTCTTGTTGTTCTTGTTCTTGTTGTTCTTGTTGTTCATGTTGTTATTGTTCTTGTTGTTCTTGTTGTTCTTGTTGTTCTTGTTGCTCTGGTTGTTCTTGTTGTTCTTGTTGTTCTTGTTGTTCTTGTTGTTCTTGTTGTTCTTGTTGTTCTTGTTGTTCTTGTTGTTCTTGTTGTTCTTGTTGTTCTTGTTGTTCTTGTTGTTCTTGTTGTTCTTGTTGTTCTTGTTGTTCTTGTTGTTCTTGTTGATCTTGTTGTTCTTGTTGTTCTTGTTGTTCTTGTTGTTCTTGTTGTTCTTGTAGTTCTTGTTGTTCTTGTTGTTCTTGTTGTTCTTGTTGTTCATGTTGTTCTTGTTGTTCTTGTTGTTCTTGTTGTTCTTGTTGTTCTTGTTGTTCTTGTTGTTCTTGTTGTTCTTGTTGTTCTTGTTGTTCTTGTTGTTCTTGTTGTTCTTGTTGCTCTGGTTGTTCTTGTTGTTCTTGTTGTTCTTGTTGTTCTTGTTGTTCTTGTTGTTCTTGTTGCTCTGGTTGTTCTTGTTGTTCTTGTTGTTCTTGTTGTTCTTGTTGTTCTTGTTGTTCTTGTTGTTCTTGTTGTTCTTGTTGTTCTTGCTGCTCTGGTAGGTTCTTGTTGTTCTTGTTGTTCTTGTTGTTCTTGTTGTTCTTGTTGTTCTTGTTGCTCTGGTTGTTCTTGTTGTTCTTGTTGTTCTTGTTGTTCTTGTTGTTCTTGTTGTTCTTGTTGTTCTTGTTGTTCTTGTTGTTCTTGTTGTTCTTGTTGTTCTTGTTGTTCTTGTTGTTCTTGTTGTTCTTGTTGTTCTTCTTGTTCTTGTTGTTCTTGTTGTTCTTGTTGTACCTGTTCTTGTTGTTCTTGTTGTTCTTGTTGATCTTGTTGATCTTGTTGTTCTTGTTGTTCTTGTTGTTCTTGTTGTTCTTGTTGTTCTTGTTGTTCTTGTTGTTCTTGTTGTTCTTGTTGTTCTTGTTGTTCTTGTTGTTCTTGTTGTTCTTGTTGTTCTTGTTGTTCTTGTTGTTCTTGTTGTTCTTGTTGTTCTTGTTGTTCTTGTTGTTCTTGTTGTTCTTGTTGTTCTTGTTGTTCTTGTTGTTCTTGTTGTTCTTGTTGTTCTTGTTGTTCTTGTTGTTCTTGTTGTTCTTGTTGTTCTTGTTGTTCTTGTTGTTCTTGTTGTACCTGTTCTTGTTGTTCTTGTTGATCTTGTTGATCTTGTTGTTCTTGTTGTTCATGTTGCTGTTGTTCTTGTTGATCTTGTTGTACTTGATGTTCTTCTTGTTCTTCTTGTTCTTGTTGTTCTTGTTGTTCGTGTTGTTCGTGTTGTTCGTGTTGTTCGTGTTGTTCGTGTTGTTCTTCTTGTTCTTCTTGTTCTTCTTGTTCTTCTTGTTCTTCTTGTTCTTCTTGTTCTTCTTGTTCTTCTTGTTCTTCTTGCTCTTCTTGTTCTTGCAGCTCTTGTTTTTCTTGTTGTTCTTCTTGTTCTTGTTCTTGTTGTTCTTGTTGTTCATGTTGTTGTTGTTCTTGTTGTTCTTGTTGTTCTTGTTGTTCTTGTTGTTCTTGTTGTTCTTGTTGTTGTTGTTGTTGTTGTTGTTCTTGTTGTTCTTCTTGTTCTTCTTGTTGTTCTTCTTGTTCTTCTTGTTGTTGTTGTTCTTGTTGTTCTTGTTCTTGTTGTTCTTCTTGTTCTTTTTGTTCTTCTTGTTCTATTTGTTCTTGTTGTTCCTGTTGTTCTAGTTGTTCTTGTTGTTCCTGTTGTTCCTGTTGTTCCTGTTGTTCCTGTTGTTCCTGTTGTTCCTGTTGTTCCTGTTGTTCCTGTTGTTCTTGTTGTTCTTGTTGTTCCTGTTGTTCCAGTTGTTCCTGTTGTTCCTGTTGTTCCTGTTGTTCCAGTTGTTCTTGTTGTTCCTGTTGTTCCAGTTGTTCCTGTTGTTCCTGTTGTTCTTGTTGTTCTTGTTATTCTTCTTGTTCTTCTTGTTCTTCTTGTTCTTCTTGTTCTTCTTGTTCTTCTTGTTCTTCTTGTTCTTCTTGTTCTTCTTGTTCTTCTTGTTCTTCTTGTTCTTCTTGTTCTTGTTGTTCTTGTTGCTCTTGTTGCTCTTGTTGTTCTTGTTGCTCTTGTTGCTTGTGTTGCTTGTGTTGCTCTTGTTGTTCTTGTTGCTCTTGTTGCTCTTGTTGCTCTTGTTGTTCTTGTTGATCCTGTTGCTTTTGTTTTTCTCGTTGTTTCCGTTGGTCTCGTTGTTCCCGTTGTTCCCGTTGTTCTCGTTGTTCTGGTTGTTCTCGTTGTTCTCGTTGTTCTGGTAGTTCTTGTTGATCTGGTTGTTCTTGTTGTTCTTGTTGTTCTTGTTGTTCTTGTTGTTCCCGTTGTTCTCGTTGTTCCTGTTGTTCTCGTTGTTCCTGTTGTTCTCGTTGTTCCTGTTGTTCCTGTTGTTCCTGTTGTTCTCCTTGTTCTGGTTGTTCTCGTTGTTCCCGTTGTTCCCGTTGTTCTCGTTGTTCTTGTTGATCTTATTGCTCTTGTTGTTCTTGTTGTTCTTGTTGTTCTTGTTCTTGTTGTTCTTCTTGTTCTTGTTTTTCTTGTTGTTCTAGTTGTTCTTGTTGTTCCTGTTGCTCTAGTTGTTCTTGTTGTTCCTGTTATTCCTGTTGTTCCTGTTGTTCCTGTTGTTCTTGTTGTTCTTGTTGCTCTTGTTGCTCTTGTTGCTCTTGTTGTTCTTGTTGCTCTTGTTGCTCTTGTTGCTCTTATTGTTCTTGTTGCTCTTATTGTTCTTGTTGTTCTTGTTGCTCTTGTTGTTCTTCTTGTTCTTCTTGTTCTTCTTGTTCTTCTTGTTCTTCTTGTTCTTCTTGTTCTTCTTGTTCTTCTTGTTCTTCTTGTTCTTCTTGTTCTTCTTGTTCTTCTTGTTCTTCTTGTTCTTCTTGTTCTTCTTGTTCTTGTTGTTCTTGTTGTTCTTGTTGTTGTTGTTCTTGTTGTTCTTGTTGTTCTTGTTGTTCTTGTTGTTCTTGTTGTTCTTATTGTTGTTCTTGTTGTTGTTCTTGTTGTTGTTCTTGTTGTTCTTCTTGTTGGTCTTGTTGTTCTTGTTGTTGTTGTTCTTGTTGTTGTTGATCTTGTTGTTCTTGTTGTTCCTGTTGTTCTTGTTGCTCTTGTTGCTCGTGTTGCTCTTGTTGCTCTTGTTGTTCCTGTTGTTCTTGTTGCTCTTGTTGTTCTTGTTGTTCCTGTTGTTCTTGTTGCTCTTGTTGCTCTTGTTGCTCTTGTTGTTCTTGTTCTTCTTGTTGCTCTTGTTGCTCTTGTTGTTCTTGTTGATCATGTTGCTTTTGTTGTTCTCGTTGTTTCCGTTGGTCTCGTTGTTCTCGTTGTTTTCGTTGTTCTTGTTGCTCTTGTTGCTCTTGTTGTTCTTGTTGTTCTTGTTGTTCTTCTTGTTCCTGTTGTTCTTCTTGTTCCTGTTGTTCTAGTTGTTCTTGTTGTTCTTGTTGTTCTTCTTGTTCTTCTTGTTCTTCTTGTTCTTCTTGTTCTTCTTGTTCTTCTTGTTCTTCTTGTTCTTCTTGTTCTTCTTGTTCTTCTTGATCTTCTTGTTCTTCTTGTTCTTCTTGTTCTTCTTGTTCTTCTTGTTCTTCTTGTTCTTGTTGTTCTTCTTGTTCTTGTTGTTCTTGTTGTTCTTGTTGTTCTTGTTGTTCTTGTTGTTCTTATTGTTGTTCTTGTTGTTGTTCTTGTTGTTGTTCTTGTTGTTCTTCTTGTTGGTCTTGTTGTTCTTGTTGTTGTTGTTCTTGTTGTTGTTGATCTTGTTGTTCTTGTTGTTCTTCTTGTTGGTCTTGTTGTTCTTGTTGTTGTTGTTCTTGTTGTTGTTGATCTTGTTGTTCTTGTTGTTCTTGTTCTTGTTGTTCTTGTTGTTCTTGTTGTTCCTGTTGTTCTTGTTGCTCTTGTTGCTCGTGTTGCTCTCGTTGTTCCCGTTGTTCTCGTTGTTCTCGTTGTTTTCGTTGTTCTTGTTGATCTTGTTGATCTTGTTGTTCTTGTTGTTCTAGTTGTTCTGGTTGTTCTTGTTGTTCTTCTTGTTCCTGTTGTTCTTCTTGTTCCTGTTGTTCTAGTTGTTCTTGTTGTTCCTGTTGTTCCTGTTGTTCCTGTTGTTCCTGTTGTTCCTGTTGTTCCTGTTGTTCCTGTTGTTCCTGTTGTTCCTGTTGTTCTTGTTGTTCTTGTTGCTCGTGTTGCTCTTGTTGCTCGTGTTGTTCCTGTTGTTCTTGTTGCTCTTCTTGTTCTTGTTGCTCTTGTTGTTCTTGTTCTTCTTGTTGCTCTTGTTGCTCTTGTTGTTCTTGTTGATCTTGTTGCTTTTGTTGTTCTCGTTGTTTCCGTTGGTCTCGTTGTTCCCGTTGTTCTCGTTGTTCTCGTTGTTTTCGTTGTTCTTGTTGATCTTGTTGCTCTTGTTGTTCTTGTTGTTCTTGTTGTTCTTCTTGTTCCTGTTGTTCTTCTTGTTCCTGTTGTTCCTGTTGTTCTAGTTGTTCTTGTTGTTCTTCTTGTTCTTCTTGTTCTTCTTGTTCTAGTTGTTCTTGTTGTTCTTGTTGTTCTTCTTGTTCTTCTTGTTCTTCTTGTTCTTCTTGTTCTTCTTGATCTTCTTGTTCTTCTTGTTCTTCTTGTTCTTCTTGTTCTTCTTGTTCTTCTTGTTCTTCTTGTTCTTCTTGTTCTTCTTGTTCTTGTTGTTCTTGTTGTTCTTGTTGTTCTTGTTGTTGTTGTTCTTGTTGTTCTTGTTGTTCCTGTTGTTCTTGTTGTTCTTGTTGTTCTTATTGTTGTTCTTGTTGTTGTTCTTGTTGTTGTTCTTGTTGTTCTTCTTGTTGGTCTTGTTGTTCTTGTTGTTGTTGTTCTTGTTGTTGTTGATCTTGTTGTTCTTGTTGTTCTTGTTCTTTTTGTTCTTGTTGTTCCTGTTGTTCTTGTTGCTCTTGTTGCTCGTGTTGCTCTTGTTGCTCTTGTTGCTCGTGTTGCTCTTGTTGCTCTTGTTGTTCTTGTTGCTCTTGTTGCTTTTGTTGTTCTCGTTGTTTCCGTTGGTCTCGTTGTTCCCGTTGTTCTCGTTGTTCTCGTTGTTTTCGTTGTTCTTGTTGATCTTGTTGCTCTTGTTGTTCTTGTTGTTCTTGTTGTTCTTCTTGTTCCTGTTGTTCTTCTTGTTCTTCTTGTTCTTCTTGTTCTTCTTGTTCTTCTTGTTCTTCTTGTTCTTCTTGTTCTTCTTGTTCTTCTTGTTCTTCTTGTTCTTCTTGTTCTTCTTGTTCTTCTTGTTCTTCTTGTTCTTCTTGTTCTTCTTGTTCTTCTTGTTCTTCTTGTTCTTCTTGTTCTTCTTGTTCTTCTTGTTCTTCTTGTTCTTCTTGTTCTTCTTGTTCTTCTTGTTCTTCTTGTTCTTCTTGTTCTTCTTGTTCTTCTTGTTCTTCTTGTTCTTCTTGTTCTTCTTGTTCTTGTTGTTCTTGTTGTTGTTGTTGTTGTTCTTGTTGTTCTTGTTGTTCTTGATGTTCTTGTTAATCTTGTTGCTCTTGTTGCTCTTGTTGTTCTTGTTGATCTTGTTGCTTTTGTTGTTCTCGTTGTTTCCGTTGGTCTCGTTGTTCCCGTTGTTCTCGTTGTTCTGGTTGTTCTTGTTGCTCTTGTTGTTCTTGTTGTTCCTGTTGTTCCTGTTGTTCCTGTTGTTCCTGTTGTTCCTGTTGTTCCTGTTGTTCCTGTTGTTCCTGTTGTTCCTGTTGTTCCTGTTGTTCCTGTTGTTCCAGTTGTTCTTGTTGTTCTTGTTGTTCCAGTTGTTCCTGTTGTTCCAGTTGTTCTTGTTGTTCTTGTTGTTCTTGTTGTTCCAGTTGTTCCTGTTGTTCCAGTTGTTCTTGTTGTTCTTGTTGTTCTTGTTGTTCTTGTTGTTCTTGTTGTTCCAGTTGTTCCAGTTATTCTTCTTGTTCTTCTTGTTCTTCTTGTTCTTCTTGTTCTTCTTGTTCTTGTTGTTCTTGTTGTTCTTGTTGCTCTTGTTGCTTGTGTTGCTCTTGTTGCTCTTGTTGTTCTTGTTGCTCTTGTTGCTCTTGTTGCTCTTGTTGTTTCCGTTGATCTTGTTGCTTTTGTTGTTCTCGTTGTTTCCGTTGGTCTCGTTGTTCCCGTTGCTCTCGTTGTTCTGGTTGTTCTTGTTGCTCTTGTTGTTCTTGTTGTTCTTGTTGTTCCTGTTGTTCCTGTTGTTCCTGTTGTTCCTGTTGTTCCTGTTGTTCCTGTTGTTCTTCTTGTTCTTCTTGTTCTTCTTGTTCTTCTTGTTCTTCTTGTTCTTCTTGTTCTTCTTGTTCTTCTTGTTCTTCTTGTTCTTCTTGTTCTTCTTGTTCTTCTTGCTCTTCTTGTTCTTCTTGTTCTTCTTGTTCTTCTTGTTCTTCTTGTTCTTCTTGTTCTTCTTGTTCTTCTTGTTCTTCTTGTTCTTCTTGTTCTTCTTGTTCTTCTTGTTCTTCTTGTTCTTCTTGTTCTTCTTGTTCTTCTTGTTCTTCTTGTTCTTCTTGTTCTTCTTGTTCTTCTTGTTCTTCTTGTTCTTCTTGTTCTTCTTGTTCTTCTTGTTCTTCTTGTTCTTCTTGTTCTTCTTGTTCTTCTTGTTCTTCTTGTTCTTCTTGTTCTTCTTGTTCTTCTTGTTCTTCTTGTTCTTCTTGTTCTTCTTGTTCTTCTTGTTCTTCTTGTTCTTCTTGTTCTTCTTGTTCTTCTTGTTCTTCTTGTTCTTCTTGTTCTTGTTGTTCTTGTTGCTCTTGTTGCTTGTGTTGCTGTTGTTGCTCTTGTTGCTCTTGTTGTTCTTGTTGCTCTTGTTGCTCTTGTTGTTCTTGTTGATCTTGTTGCTTTTGTTGTTCTCGTTGTTTCCGTTGGTCTCGTTGTTCCCGTTGCTCTGGTTGTTCTTGTTGATCTTGTTGTTCTTGTTGATCTTGTTGTTCCTGTTGTTCCTGTTGTTCCTGTTGTTCCTGTTGT
>NW_027476097.1:1617500-1660000 GCF_051020955.1 Megalopta genalis
GTTGTTCCTGTTGTTCCTGTTGTTCCTGTTGTTCCTGTTGTTCCTGTTGTTCCTGTTGTTCCTGTTGTTCTTGTTGTTGTTGTTGTTGTTGTTGTTGTTCTTGTTGTTCTTGTTGCTCTTGTTGCTCTTGTTGCTCTTGTTGCTCTTGTTGCTCTTGTTGCTCTTGTTGCTCTTGTTGCTCTTGTTGCTCTTGTTGCTCTTGTTGCTCTTGTTGCTCTTGTTGCTCTTGTTGCTCTTGTTGCTCTTGTTGTTGTTCTTGTTCTTCTTGTTCTTCTTGTTCTTCTTGTTCTTCTTGTTCTTCTTGTTCTTCTTGTTCTTCTTGTTCTTCTTGTTCTTCTTGTTCTTCTTGTTCTTGTTGCTCTTGTTGTTCTTGTTGTTCTTGTTGCTCTTGTTCCTTGTGTTGCTCTTGTTGCTCTTGTTGCTCTTGTTGCTCTTGTTGCTCTTGTTGCTCTTGTTGCTCTTGTTGCTCTTGTTGCTCTTGTTGCTCTTGTTGCTCTTGTTGTTGTTCTTGTTCTTCTTGTTCTTCTTGTTCTTCTTGTTCTTCTTGTTCTTCTTGTTCTTCTTGTTCTTCTTGTTCTTCTTGTTCTTCTTGTTCTTCTTGTTCTTCTTGTTCTTCTTGTTCTTGTTGCTCTTGTTGTTCTTGTTGTTCTTGTTGCTCTTGTTGCTTGTGTTGCTCTTGTTGCTCTTGTTGCTCTTGTTGCTCTTGTTGCTCTTGTTGCTCTTGTTGCTCTTGTTGCTCTTGTTGTTCTTGTTGATCTTGTTGCTTTTGTTGTTCTCGTTGTTTCCGTTGGTCTCGTTGTTCCCGTTGTTCCCGTTGTTCTCGTTGTTCTCGTTGTTCTCGTTGTTCTGGTTGACCTTGTTGCTCTTGTTGTTCTTGTTGTTCTTGTTGTTCTTGTTGTTCCTGTTGTTCCTGTTGTTCTTGTTGTTCTTGTTATTCTTCTTGTTCTTCCTGTTCTTCTTGTTCTTCTTGTTCTTCTTGTTCTTCTTGTTCTTCTTGTTCTTCTTGTTCTTGTTGTTCTTGTTGTTCTTGTTGCTCTTGTTGTTCTTGTTGTTCTTGTTGCTCTTGTTGCTTGTGTTGCTCTTGTTGCTCTTGTTGCTCTTGTTGTTCTTGTTGCTCTTGTTGCTCTTGTTGCTCTTGTTGTTCTTGTTGATCTTGTTGCTTTTGTTGTTCTCGTTGTTTCCGTTGGTCTCGTTGTTCCCGTTGTTCCCGTTGTTCTCGTTGTTCTGGTTGTTCTCGTTGTTCTCGTTGTTCTGGTTGTTCTTGTTGATCTGGTTGTTCTTGTTGTTCTTATTGTTCTTGTTGTTCCCGTTGTTCTCGTTGTTCCTGTTGTTCTCGTTGTGCCTGTTGTTCTCGTTGTTCCTGTTGTTCTTGTTGATCTTGTTGCTTTTGTTGTTCTCGTTGTTTCCGTTGGTCTCGTTGTTCCCGTTGTTCCCGTTGTTCTCGTTGTTCTCGTTGTTCTCGTTGTTCTTGTTGATCTTGTTGCTCTTGTTGTTCTTGTTGTTCTTGTTGTTCTTGTTGTTCTTGTTGCTCCTGTTGTTCCTGTTGTTCTTGTTGTTTTTGTTATTCTTCTTGTTCTTCCTGTTCTTCTTGTTCTTCTTGTTCTTCTTGTTCTTCTTGTTCTTCTTGTTCTTCTTGTTCTTCTTGTTCTTCTTGTTCTTGTTGTTCTTGTTGTTCTTGTTGTTCTTGTTGCTCTTGTTGTTCTTGTTGTTCTTGTTGCTCTTGTTGCTCTTGTTGCTCTTGTTGCTTGTGTTGCTCTTGTTGCTCTTGTTGCTCTTGTTGTTCTTGTTGCTCTTGTTGCTCTTGTTGCTCTTGTTGTTCTTGTTGATCTTGTTGCTTTTGTTGTTCTCGTTGTTTCCGTTGGTCTCGTTGTTCCCGTTGTTCCCGCTGTTCTCGTTGTTCTGGTTGTTCTCGTTGTTCTCGTTGTTCTGGTTGTTCTTGTTGATCTGGTTGTTCTTGTTGTTCTTGTTGTTCTTGTTGTTCTCGTTGTTCCTGTTGTTCCTGTTGTTCCTGTTGTTCCTGTTGTTCCTGTTGTTCCTGTTGTTCCTGTTGTTCCTGTTGTTCCTGTTGTTCCTGTTGTTCTTGTTGTTGTTGTTGTTGTTGTTGTTCTTGTTGTTCTTGTTGCTCTTGTTGCTCTTGTTGCTCTTGTTGCTCTTGTTGCTCTTGTTGCTCTTGTTGCTCTTGTTGCTCTTGTTGCTCTTGTTGCTCTTGTTGCTCTTGTTGCTCTTGTTGCTCTTGTTGCTCTTGTTGTTGTTCTTGTTCTTCTTGTTCTTCTTGTTCTTCTTGTTCTTCTTGTTCTTCTTGTTCTTCTTGTTCTTCTTGTTCTTCTTGTTCTTCTTGTTCTTCTTGTTCTTCTTGTTCTTCTTGTTCTTCTTGTTCTTCTTGTTCTTCTTGTTCTTCTTGTTCTTGTTGCTCTTGTTGTTCTTGTTGTTCTTGTTGCTCTTGTTGCTTGTGTTGCTCTTGTTGCTCTTGTTGCTCTTGTTGCTCTTGTTGCTCTTGTTGCTCTTGTTGCTCTTGTTGCTCTTGTTGTTCTTGTTGATCTTGTTGCTTTTGTTGTTCTCGTTGTTTCCGTTGGTCTCGTTGTTCCCGTTGTTCCCGTTGTTCTCGTTGTTCTCGTTGTTCTCGTTGTTCTGGTTGACCTTGTTGCTCTTGTTGTTCTTGTTGTTCTTGTTGTTCTTGTTGTTCCTGTTGTTCCTGTTGTTCTTGTTGTTCTTGTTATTCTTCTTGTTCTTCCTGTTCTTCTTGTTCTTCTTGTTCTTCTTGTTCTTCTTGTTCTTCTTGTTCTTCTTGTTCTTGTTGTTCTTGTTGTTCTTGTTGCTCTTGTTGTTCTTGTTGTTCTTGTTGCTCTTGTTGCTTGTGTTGCTCTTGTTGCTCTTGTTGCTCTTGTTGTTCTTGTTGCTCTTGTTGCTCTTGTTGCTCTTGTTGTTCTTGTTGATCTTGTTGCTTTTGTTGTTCTCGTTGTTTCCGTTGGTCTCGTTGTTCCCGTTGTTCCCGTTGTTCTCGTTGTTCTGGTTGTTCTCGTTGTTCTCGTTGTTCTGGTTGTTCTTGTTGATCTGGTTGTTCTTGTTGTTCTTATTGTTCTTGTTGTTCCCGTTGTTCTCGTTGTTCCTGTTGTTCTCGTTGTGCCTGTTGTTCTCGTTGTTCCTGTTGTTCTTGTTGATCTTGTTGCTTTTGTTGTTCTCGTTGTTTCCGTTGGTCTCGTTGTTCCCGTTGTTCCCGTTGTTCTCGTTGTTCTAGTTGTTCTCGTTGTTCTTGTTGATCTTGTTGCTCTTGTTGTTCTTGTTGTTCTTGTTGTTCTTGTTGTTCTTGTTGCTCCTGTTGTTCCTGTTGTTCTTGTTGTTTTTGTTATTCTTCTTGTTCTTCCTGTTCTTCTTGTTCTTCTTGTTCTTCTTGTTCTTCTTGTTCTTCTTGTTCTTCTTGTTCTTCTTGTTCTTGTTGTTCTTGTTGTTCTTGTTGTTCTTGTTGCTCTTGTTGTTCTTGT
This sequence comes from Megalopta genalis, assembly GCF_051020955.1. Taxonomy (NCBI): domain Eukaryota; kingdom Metazoa; phylum Arthropoda; class Insecta; order Hymenoptera; family Halictidae; genus Megalopta; species Megalopta genalis. The sequence continues at coordinate 1,620,980 of NW_027476097.1, forward strand.
TGTTCTTGTTGCTCTTGTTGCTCTTGTTGCTCTTGTTGCTTGTGTTGCTCTTGTTGCTCTTGTTGCTCTTGTTGTTCTTGTTGCTCTTGTTGCTCTTGTTGCTCTTGTTGTTCTTGTTGATCTTGTTGCTTTTGTTGTTCTCGTTGTTTCCGTTGGTCTCGTTGTTCCCGTTGTTCCCGCTGTTCTCGTTGTTCTGGTTGTTCTCGTTGTTCTCGTTGTTCTGGTTGTTCTTGTTGATCTGGTTGTTCTTGTTGTTCTGGTTGTTCTTGTTGATCTTATTGCTCTTGTTGTTCTTGTTGCTCTTGTTGCTCTTGTTGCTCTTGTTGTTCATCTTGTTCTTCTTGTTCTTCTTGTTCTTCTTGTTCTTCTTGTTCTTCTTGTTCTTCTTGTTCTTCTTGTTCTTCTTGTTCTTCTTGTTCTTCTTGTTCTTCTTGTTCTTCTTGTTCTTCTAGTTCTTCTTGTTCTTCTTGTTCTTCTTGTTCTTCTTGATCTTCTTGTTCTTCTTGTTCTTCTTGTTCTTCTTGTTCTTCTTGTTCTTCTTGTTCTTCTTGTTCTTCTTCTTCTTCTTCTTCTTCTTGTTCTTCTTGTTCTTCTTGTTCTTCTTGTTCTTCTTGTTCTTCTTGTTCTTCTTGTTCTTCTTGTTCTTCTTGTTCTTCTTGTTCTTCTTGTTCTTCTTGTTCTTCTTGTTCTTCTTGTTCTTGTTGTTCTTGTTGCTCTTGTTGCTCTTGTTGCTTGTGTTGCTCTTGTTGCTCTTGTTGCTCTTGTTGTTCTTGTTGCTCTTGATGCTCTTGTTGCTCTTGTTGTTCTTGTTGATCTTGTTGCTTTTGTTGTTCTCGTTGTTTCCGTTGGTCACGTTGTTCCCGTTGTTCCCGTTGTTCTCGTTGTTCTGGTTGTTCTCGTTGTTCTCGTTGTTCTGGTTGTTCTTGTTGATCTGGTTGTTCTTGTTGTTCTTGTTGTTCTTGTTGTTCTCGTTGTTCCTGTTGTTCCTGTTGTTCCTGTTGTTCCTGTTGTTCCTGTTGTTCCTGTTGTTCCTGTTGTTCCTGTTGTTCCTGTTGTTCCTGTTGTTCTTGTTGTTGTTGTTGTTGTTGTTGTTCTTGTTGTTCTTGTTGCTCTTGTTGCTCTTGTTGCTCTTGTTGCTCTTGTTGCTCTTGTTGCTCTTGTTGCTCTTGTTGCTCTTGTTGCTCTTGTTGCTCTTGTTGCTCTTGTTGCTCTTGTTGCTCTTGTTGCTCTTGTTGTTCTTCTTGTTCTTCTTGTTCTTCTTGTTCTTCTTGTTCTTCTTGTTCTTCTTGTTCTTCTTGTTCTTCTTGTTCTTCTTGTTCTTCTTGTTCTTCTTGTTCTTCTTGTTCTTGTTGCTCTTGTTGCTCTTGTTGCTTGTGTTGCTCTTGTTGCTCTTGTTGCTCTTGTTGCTCTTGTTGCTCTTGTTGCTCTTGTTGCTCTTGTTGTTCTTGTTGATCTGGTTGCTTTTGTTGTTCTCGTTGTTTCCGTTGGTCTCGTTGTTCCCGTTGTTCCCGTTGTTCTCGTTGTTCTCGTTGTTCTCGTTGTTCTGGTTGACCTTGTTGCTCTTGTTGTTCTTGTTGTTCTTGTTGTTCTTGTTGTTCCTGTTGTTCCTGTTGTTCTTGTTGTTCTTGTTATTCTTCTTGTTCTTCCTGTTCTTCTTGTTCTTCTTGTTCTTCTTGTTCTTCTTGTTCTTCTTGTTCTTCTTGTTCTTGTTGTTCTTGTTGTTCTTGTTGCTCTTGTTGTTCTTGTTGTTCTTGTTGCTCTTGTTGCTTGTGTTGCTCTTGTTGCTCTTGTTGCTCTTGTTGTTCTTGTTGCTCTTGTTGCTCTTGTTGCTCTTGTTGTTCTTGTTGATCTTGTTGCTTTTGTTGTTCTCGTTGTTTCCGTTGGTCTCGTTGTTCCCGTTGTTCCCGTTGTTCTCGTTGTTCTGGTTGTTCTCGTTGTTCTCGTTGTTCTGGTTGTTCTTGTTGATCTGGTTGTTCTTGTTGTTCTTATTGTTCTTGTTGTTCCCGTTGTTCTCGTTGTTCCTGTTGTTCTCGTTGTTCCTGTTGTTCTCGTTGTTCCTGTTGTTCTTGTTGATCTTGTTGCTTTTGTTGTTCTCGTTGTTTCCGTTGGTCTCGTTGTTCCCGTTGTTCCCGTTGTTCTCGTTGTTCTCGTTGTTCTCGTTGCTCTTGTTGATCTTGTTGCTCTTGTTGTTCTTGTTGTTCTTGTTGTTCTTGTTGTTCTTGTTGCTCCTGTTGTTCCTGTTGTTCTTGTTGTTTGTGTTATTCTTCTTGTTCTTCCTGTTCTTCTTGTTCTTCTTGTTCTTCTTGTTCTTCTTGTTCTTCTTGTTCTTCTTGTTCTTCTTGTTCTTCTTGTTCTTGTTGTTCTTGTTGTTCTTGTTGTTCTTGTTGCTCTTGTTGCTCTTGTTGTTCTTGTTGTTCTTGTTGCTCTTGTTGCTCTTGTTGCTCTTGTTGCTTGTGTTGCTCTTGTTGCTCTTGTTGCTCTTGTTGTTCTTGTTGCTCTTGTTGCTCTTGTTGCTCTTGTTGTTCTTGTTGATCTTGTTGCTTTTGTTGTTCTCGTTGTTTCCGTTGGTCTCGTTGTTCCCGTTGTTCCCGCTGTTCTCGTTGTTCTGGTTGTTCTCGTTGTTCTCGTTGTTCTGGTTGTTCTTGTTGATCTGGTTGTTCTTGTTGTTCTGGTTGTTCTTGTTGATCTGGTTGTTCTTGTTGTTCTCGTTGTTCCTGTTGTTCTCGTTGTTCCTGTTGTTCCTGTTGTTCCTGTTGTTCCTGTTGTTCCTGTTGTTCCTGTTGTTCCTGTTGTTCTTGTTGTTGTTGTTGTTGTTCTTGTTGTTCTTGTTGTTCTTGTTGTTCTTGTTGTTCTTGTTGTTCTTGTTGTTCTTGTTGTTCTTGTTGTTCTTGTTGTTCTTGTTGATCTTGTTGCTCTTGTTGCTCTTGTTGCTCTTGTTGCTCTTGTTGCTCTTGTTGCTCTTGTTGCTCTTGTTGCTCTTGTTGCTCTTATTGTTCTTGTTGCTCTTGTTGCTCTTGTTGCTCTTGTTGTTCATCTTGTTCTTCTTCTTCTTCTTGTTCTTCTTGTTCTTCTTGTTCTTCTTGTTCTTCTTGCTCTTCTTGTTCTTCTTGTTCTTCTTGTTCTTCTTGTTCTTCTTGTTCTTCTTGTTCTTCTTGTTCTTGTTGCTCTTGTTGTTCTTGTTGTTCTTGTTGCTCTTGTTGCTTGTGTTGCTCTTGTTGCTCTTGTTGCTCTTGTTGTTCTTGTTGCTCTTGTTGCTCTTGTTGCTCTTGTTGTTTTTGTTGATCTTGTTGCTTTTGTTGTTCTCGTTGTTTCCGTTGGTCTCGTTGTTCCCGTTGTTCCCGTTGTTCCCGTTGTTCTCGTTGTTCTGGTTGTTCTCGTTGTTCTCGTTGTTCTGGTTGTTCTTGTTGATCTGGTTGTTCTTGTTGTTCTTGTTGTTCTTGTTGTTCCCGTTGTTCTCGTTGTTCTCGTTGTTCCTGTTGTTCCTGTTGTTCCTGTTGTTCCTGTTGTTCCTGTTGTTCCTGTTGTTCCTGTTGTTCCTGTTGTTCTTGTTGTTGTTGTTGTTGTTCTTGTTGTTCTTGTTGTTCTTGTTGTTCTTGTTGTTCTTGTTGTTCTTGTTGTTCTTGTTGTTCTTGTTGTTCTTGTTGCTCTTGTTGCTCTTGTTGCTCTTGTTGCTCTTGTTGCTCTTGTTGCTCTTGTTGCTCTTGTTGCTCTTGTTGCTCTTGTTGCTCTTATTGTTCTTGTTGCTCTTGTTGCTCTTGTTGCTCTTGTTGTTCATCTTGTTCTTCTTCTTCTTCTTGTTCTTCTTGTTCTTCTTGTTCTTCTTGTTCTTCTTGCTCTTCTTGTTCTTCTTGTTCTTCTTGTTCTTCTTGTTCTTCTTGTTCTTCTTGTTCTTCTTGTTCTTCTTGTTCTTGTTGCTCTTGTTGTTCTTGTTGTTCTTGTTGCTCTTGTTGCTTGTGTTGCTCTTGTTGCTCTTGTTGCTCTTGTTGCTCTTGTTGCTCTTGTTGCTCTTGTTGCTCTTGTTGCTCTTGTTGCTCTTATTGTTCTTGTTGCTCTTGTTGCTCTTGTTGCTCTTGTTGTTCAACTTGTTCTTCTTCTTCTTCTTGTTCTTCTTGTTCTTCTTGTTCTTCTTGTTCTTCTGGCTCTTCTTGTTCTTCTTGTTCTTCTTGTTCTTCTTGTTCTTCTTGTTCTTCTTGTTCTTCTTGTTCTTGTTGCTCTTGTTGTTCTTGTTGTTCTTGTTGCTCTTGTTGCTTGTGTTGCTCTTGTTGCTCTTGTTGTTCTTGTTGTTCTTGTTGTTCTTGTTGTTCCTGTTGTTCCTGTTGTTCTTGTTGTTCTTGTTATTCTTCTTGTTCTTCCTGTTCTTCTTGTTCTTCTTGTTCTTCTTGTTCTCCTTGTTCTTGTTGTTCTTGTTGTTCTTGTTGCTCTTGTTGTTCTTGTTGTTCTTGTTGCTCTTGTTGCTTGTGTTGCTCTTGTTGCTCTTGTTGTTCTTGTTGTTCTTGTTGCTCTTGTTGCTTGTGTTGCTCTTGTTGCTCTTGTTGCTCTTGTTGTTCTTGTTGCTCTTGTTGCTCTTGTTGTTCTTGTTGTTCTTGTTGATCTTGTTGCTTTTGTTGTTCTCGTTGTTTCCGTTGGTCTCGTTGTTCCCGTTGTTCCCGTTGTTCTCGTTGTTCTGGTTGTTCTCGTTGTTCTGGTTGTTCTTGTTGATATGGTTGTTCTTGTTGTTCTTGTCGTTCTTGTTGTTCCCGTTGTTCTCGTTGTTCTCGTTGTTCCTGTTGTTCTCGTTGTTCCTGTTGTTCTCGTTGTTCCTGTTGTTCCTGTTGTTCCTGTTGTTCCTGTTGTTCTTGTTGTTCCTGTTGTTCCCGTTGTTCCCGTTGTTCCCGTTGTTCTCGTTGTTCTGGTTGTTCTTGTTGCTCTTGTTGCTTGTGTTGCTCTTGTTGCTCTTGTTGCTCTTGTTGCTCTTGTTGCTCTTGTTGCTCTTATTGTTCTTGTTGCTCTTGTTGCTCTTGTTGCTCTTGTTGTTCTTGTTGATCTTGTTGCTTTTGTTGTTCTCGTTGTTTCCGTTGGTCTCGTTGTTCCCGTTGTTCTCGTTGTTCTCGCTGTTCTGGTTGTTCTTGTTGCTCTTGTTGCTTGTGTTGCTCTTGTTGCTCTTGTTGCTCTTGTTGCTCTTGTTGCTCTTGTTGCTCTTATTGTTCTTGTTGCTCTTGTTGCTCTTGTTGCTCTTGTTGTTCTTGTTGATCTTGTTGCTTTTGTTGTTCTCGTTGTTTCCGTTGGTCTCGTTGTTCCCGTTGTTCCCGTTGTTCTCGTTGTTCTCGTTGTTCTCGTTGTTCTTGTTGATCTTGTTGCTCTTGTTGTTCTTGTTGTTCTTGTTGGCCCTGTTGTTCCTGTTGTTCTTGTTGTTCTTGTTATTCTTCTTGTTCTTCCTGTTCTTCCTGTTCTTCTTGTTCTTCTTGTTCTTCTTGTTCTTCTTGTTCTTCTTGTTCTTCTTGTTCTTCTTGTTCTTGTTGTTCTTGTTCTTCTTGTTGCTCTTGTTGCTCTTGTTGTTCTTGTTGATCTTGTTGCTTTTGTTGTTCTCGTTGTTTCCGTTGGTCTCGTTGTTCCCGTTGTTCTCGTTGTTCTCGTTGTTTTCGTTGTTCTTGTTGATCTTGTTGCTCTTGTTGTTCTTGTTGTTCTTGTTGTTCTTCTTGTTCCTGTTGTTCTTCTTGTTCCTGTTGTTCTAGTTGTTCTTGTTGTTCCTGTTGTTCCTGTTGTTCTTGTTGTTCTTGTTGTTCTTGTTGCTCTTGTTGTTCTTGTTGCTCTTGTTGCTCTTGTTGCTCTTGTTGCTCTTGTTGCTCTTGTTGCTCTTTTTGTTCATCTTGTTCTTCTTCTTCTTCTTGTTCTTCTTGTTCTTCTTGTTCTTCTTGTTCTTCTTGCTCTTCTTGTTCTTCTTGTTCTTCTTGTTCTTCTTGTTCTTCTTGTTCTTCTTGTTCTTCTTGTTCTTGTTGCTCTTGTTGTTCTTGTTGTTCTTGTTGCTCTTGTTGCTCTTGTTGCTCTTGTTGCTCTTGTTGCTCTTGCTGTTCTTGTTCTTCTTGTTCTTCTTGTTCTTCCTGTTCTTCGTGTTCTTCTTGTTCTTCTTGATCTTCTTGTTCTTCTTGTTCTTCTTGTTCGTGTTGCTCGTGTTGTTCTTCTGGTTCTTCTTGTTCTTCTTGTTCTTGTTGTTCTTGTTGTTCTTGTTGTTCTTGTTGTTGTCGTTGTTCTTGTTGTTCTTGTTGTTCTTGTTGTTCGTGTTGTTCTTCTTGCTCTTGTTGTTCTTGTTGTTCTTGCAGCTGTTGTTTTTCTTGTTGTTCTTGTTTTTCTTGTTGTTCTTGTTGTTCTTGTTGTTCTTGTTGTTCTTGTTGTTCTTGATGTTCTTGTTGTTCTTGTTGTTCTTGTTGTTCTTGTTCTTGTTGTTCTTGTTGTTCATGTTGTTGTTGTTCTTGTTGTTCTTCTTGTTCTTGTTGTTGTTGTTGTTCTTCTTGTTCTTCTTGTTGTTCTTCCTGTTCTTCTTGTTGTTGTTGTTGTTGTTGTTCTTGTTGTTCTTGTTCTTGTTGTTCTTGTTGTTCATGTTGTTGTTGTTCTTGTTGTTCTTCTTGTTCTTGTTGTTGTTGTTGTTCTTCTTGTTCTTCTTGTTGTTCTTCTTGTTCTTCTTGTTGTTGTTGTTCTTGTTGTTCTTGTTGTTCTTGTTCTTCTTGTTCTTGTTGTTCTTCTAGTTCTTGTTGTTCTTGTTGTTCTTGTTGTTCGTGTTGTTCGTGTTGTTCTTCTTGTTCTTCTTGTTCTTCTTGTTCTTCTTGTTCTTGTTGTTCTTGTTGTTCTTGTTGTTGTTGTTGTTGTTCTTGTTGTTCTTGGTGTTCGTGTTGTTCTTCTTGCTCTTGTTGTTCTTGTTGTTCTTGCAGCTCTCGTTTTTCTTGTTGTTCTTGTTGTTCTTGTTGTTCTTGTTGTTCTTGCTGTTCTTGTTGTTCTTGTTGTTCTTGTTCTTGTTGTTCTTGTTGTTCTTCGTGTTCTTCGTGTTCTTCTTGTTGTTGTTGTTGTTGTTCTTGTTGTTCTTCTTGTTCTTCTTGTTGTTCTTCGTGTTCTTCTTGTTGTTGTTGTTCTTGTTCTTCTTGTTCTTCTTGTTCTTCTTGTTCTTCTTGTTCTTCTTGTTCTTCTTGTTCTTCTTGTTCTTGTTGTTCTAGTTGTTCTTGTTGTTCCTGTTGCTCTAGTTGTTCTTGTTGTTCCTGTTGTTCCTGTTGTTCCTGTTGTTCCTGTTGGTCTTGTTGTTCTTGTTGTTGTTGTTCTTGTTGTTGTTGATCTTGTTGTTCTTGTTGTTCTTGTTGTTCTTGTTGTTCCTATTGTTCTTGTTGCTCTTGTTGCTCGTGTTGCTCTTGTTGCTCTTGTTGTTCTTGTTCTTCTTGTTGCTCTTGTTGCTCTTGTTGTTCTTGTTGCTCTTGTTGTTCCTGTTGTTCCTGTTGTTCCAGTTGTTCCTGTTGTTCCTGTTGTTCCTGTTGTTCCTGTTGTTCCTGTTGTTCTTGTTGTTCTTGTTGTTCTAGTTGTTCTTGTTGTTCCTGTTGTTCTAGTTGTTCCTGTTGTTCCTGTTGTTCCTGTTGTTCTTGTTGTTCTTGTTGTTCTTGTTGCTCTTGTTGCTCTTGTTGCTCTTGTTGCTCTTGTTGCTCTTGTTGCTCTTGTTGTTCTTGTTGCTCTTGTTGTTCTTGTTGCTCTTGTTGCTCTTGTTGCTCTTGTTGCTCTTGTTGTTCTTCTTGTTCACCTTGTTCTTCTTGTTCTTCTTGTTCTTCTTGTTCTTCTTGTTCTTGTTGTTCTTGTTGCTCTTGTTGTTCTTGCTGTTCTTGTTCTTCTTGTTCTTCTTGTTCTTCCTGTTCTTCGTGTTCTTCTTGTTCTTCTTGATCTTCTTGTTGTTCTTGTTGTTCGTGTTGTTCTTCTTGCTCTTGTTGTTCTTGTTGTTCTTGCAGCTCTTGTTTTTCTTGTTGTTCTTGTTTTTCTTGTTGTTCTTGTTGTTCTTGTTGTTCATGTTGTTGTTGTTCTTGTTGTTCTTGATGTTCTTGTTGTTCTTGTTGTTCTTGTTGTTCTTGTTCTTGTTGTTCTTGTTGTTCATGTTGTTGTTGTTCTTGTTGTTCTTCTTGTTCTTGTTGTTGTTGTTGTTCTTCTTGTTCTTCTTGTTGTTCTTCTTGTTCTTCTTGTTGTTCTTCTTGTTCTTCTTGTTGTTGTTGTTCTTGTTGTTCTTGTTGTTCTTGTTGTTCTTGTTCTTCTTGTTCTTGTTGTTCTTCTAGTTCTTGTTGTTCTTGTTGTTCTTGTTGTTCGTGTTGTTCGTGTTGTTCTTGTTGTTCGTGTTGTTCGTGTTGTTCTTCTTGTTCTTCTTGTTCTTCTTGTTCTTCTTGTTCTTCTTGTTCTTGTTGTTCTTGTTGTTCTTCTTGTTGTTGTTGTTGTTCTTGTTGTTCATGGTGTTCGTGTTGTTCTTCTTGCTCTTGTTGTTCTTGTTGTTCTTGCAGCTCTCGTTTTTCTTGTTGTTCTTGTTGTTCTTGTTGTTCTTGTTGTTCTTGTTGTTCTTGTTGTTCTTGTTCTTGTTGTTCTTGTTGTACATGTTGTTTCTGTTCTTGTTGTTCTTGTTGTTCTTGTTGTTGTTGTTGTTGTTCTTGTTGTTCTTGTTGTTCTTCTTGTTCTTCTTGTTGTTCTTCGTGTTCTTCTTGTTGTTGTTGTTCTTGTTGTTCTTGTTCTTGTTGTTCTTCTTGTTCTTCTTGTTCTTGTTTTTCTTGTTGTTCTTGTTGTTCTAGTTGTTCTTGTTGTTCCTGTTGCTCTAGTTGTTCTTGTTGTTCCTGTTGTTCCTGTTGTTCCTGTTGTTCCTGTTGTTCTTGTTGTTCTTGTTGTTCTTGTTGTTCTTGTTGCTCTTGTTGCTCTTGTTGCTCTTGTTGCTCTTGTTGCTCTTGTTGCTCTTATTGTTCTCGTTGTTCTTGTTGCTCTTGTTGCTCTTGTTGCTCTTGTTGTTCTTCTTGTTCTTCTTGTTCTTCTTGTTCTTCGTGTTCTTCTTGTTCTTCTTGTTCTTCTTGTTCTTCTTGTTCTTCTTGATCTTCTTGTTCTTCTTGTTCTTCTTGTTCTTCTTGTTCTTCTGTTCTTCTTGTTCTTGTTGTTCTTGTTGTTCTTGTTGTTCTTGTTGTTCTTGTTGTTGTTGTTCTTGTTGTTCTTGTTGTTCTTGTTGTTCTTGTTGTTCTTGTTGTTCTTGTTGTTCTTGTTGTTCTTGTTGTTCTTGTTGTTCTTGTTGTTCTTATTGTTGTTCTTGTTGTTGTTCTTGTTGTTCTTCTTGTTGGTCTTGTTGTTCTTGTTGTTGTTGTTCTTGTTGTTCTTGTTCTTGTTGTTCTTGTTGTTCCTATTGTTCTTGTTGCTCTTGTTGCTCGTGTTGCTCTTGTTGCTCTTGTTGTTCCTGTTGTTCTTCTTGTTCTTCTTGTTCGTGTTGCTCGTGTTGTTCTTCTTGTTCTTCTTGTTCTAGTTGTTCTTGTTGTTCTTGTTGTTCTTGTTGTTGTTGTTGTTCTTGTTGTTCTTGTTGTTCTTGTTGTTCGTGTTGTTCTTCTTGCTCTTGTTGTTCTTGTTGTTCTTGCAGCTCTTGGTTTTCTTGTTGTTCTTGTTGATCTTATTGCTCTTGTTGCTCTTGTTGTTCTTGTTGTTCTTGTTGTTCCTGTTGTTCCTGTTGTTCCAGTTGTTCCTGTTGTTCCTGTTGTTCCTGTTGTTCCTGTTGTTCCTGTTGTTCTTGTTGTTCTAGTTGTTCTAGTTGTTCTTGTTGTTCCTGTTGTTCTAGTTGTTCCTGTTGTTCCTGTTGTTCTTGTTGTTCTTGTTGTTCTTGTTGTTCTTGTTGCTCTTGTTGCTCTTGTTGCTCTTGTTGCTCTTGTTGCTCTTGTTGTTCTTGTTGCTCTTGTTGCTCTTGTTGCTCTTGTTGCTCTTGTTGTTCTTCTTGTTCACCTTGTTCTTCTTGTTCTCCTTGTTCTTCTTGTTCTTGTTGTTCTTGTTGCTCTTGTTGTTCTTGCTGTTCTTGTTCTTCTTGTTCTTCTTGTTCTTCCTGTTCTTCGTGTTCTTCTTGTTCTTCTTGATCTTCTTGTTCTTCTTGTTCTTCTTGTTCGTGTTGCTCGTGTTGTTCTTCTTGTTCTTCTTGTTCTTCTTGTTCTTGCTGTTCTTGTTGTTCTTGTTGTTGTTGTTGTTCTTGTTGTTCTTGTTGTTCTTGTTGTTCGTGTTGTTCTTCTTGCTCTTGTTGTTCTTGTTGTTCTTGCAGCTCTTGTTTTTCTTGTTGTTCTTGTTTTTCTTGTTGTTCTTGTTGTTCTTGTTGTTCTTGTTGTTCTTGTTGTTCTTGATGTTCTTGTTGTTCTTGTTGTTCTTGTTGTTCTTGTTGTTCATGTTGTTGTTGTTCTTGTTGTTCTTCTTGTTCTTGTTGTTGTTGTTGTTGTTCTTCTTGTTCTTCTTGTTGTTCTTCTAGTTCTTCTTGTTGTTGTTGTTCTTGTTGTTCTTGTTGTTCTTGTTCTTGTTGTTCTTGTTGTTCATGTTGTTGTTGTTCTTGTTGTTCTTCTTGTTCTTGTTGTTGTTGTTGTTCTTCTTGTTCTTCTTGTTGTTCTTCTTGTTCTTCTTGTTGTTGTTGTTCTTGTCGTTCTTGTTGTTCTTGTTCTTCTTGTTCTTGTTGTTCTTCTAGTTCTTGTTGTTCTTGTTGTTCTTGTTGTTCGTGTTGTTCGTGTTGTTCTTCTTGTTCTTCTTGTTCTTCTTGTTCTTCTTGTTCTTCTTGTTCTTCTTGTTCTTCTTGTTCTTCTTGTTCTTCTTGTTCTTGTTGTTCTTGTTGTTGTTGTTGTTGTTCTTGTTGTTCTTGGTGTTCGTGTTGTTCTTCTTGCTCTTGTTGTTCTTGTTGTTCTTGCAGCTCTCGTTTTTCTTGTTGTTCTTGTTGTTCTTGTTGTTCTTGTTGTTCTTGTTGTTCTTGTTGTTCTTGTTGTTCTTGTTCTTGTTGTTCTTGTTGTTCTTCGTGTTCTTCTTGTTGTTGTTGTTGTTGTTGTTGTTCTTGTTGTTCTTGTTGTTCTTCTTGTTCTTCTTGTTGTTCTTCGTGTTCTTCTTGTTGTTGTTGTTCTTGTTGTTCTTGTTGTTCTTGTTCTTGTTGTTCTTCTTGTTCTTCTTGTTCTTGTTTTTCTTGTTGTTCTTGTTGTTCTAGTTGTTCTTGTTGTTCCTGCTGCTCTAGTGGTTCTTGTTGTTCCTGTTGTTCCTGTTGTTCCTGTTGTTCCTGTTGTTCCTGTTGTTCTTGTTGTTCTTGTTGTTCTTGTTGTTCTTGTTGCTCTTGTTGCTCTTGTTGCTCTTGTTGCTCTTGTTGCTCTTATTGTTCTTGTTGTTCTTGTTGCTCTTGTTGCTCTTGTTGTTCTTCTTGTTCTTCTTGTTCTTCTTGTTCTTCTTGTTCTTCTTGTTCTTCTTGTTCTTCTTGTTCTTCTTGTTCTTCTTGTTCTTCTTGTTCTTCTTGTTCTTCTTGTTCTTCTTGTTCTTCTTGATCTTCTTGTTCTTCTTGTTCTTCTTGTTCTTCTTGTTCTTCTGTTCTTCTTGTTCTTGTTGTTCTTGTTGTTCTTGTTGTTCTTGTTGTTCTTGTTGTTGTTGTTCTTGTTGTTCTTGTTGTTCTTGTTGTTCTTGTTGTTCTTGTTGTTCTTGTTGTTCTTGTTGTTCTTGTTGTTCTTGTTGTTCTTGTTGTTCTTATTGTTGTTCTTGTTGTTGTTCTTGTTGTTGTTCTTGTTGTTCTTCTTGTTGGTCTTGTTGTTCTTGTTGTTGTTGTTCTTGTTGTTGTTGATCTTGTTGTTCTTGTTGTTCTTGTTCTTGTTGTTCTTGTTCTTGTTGTTCTTGTTGTTCCTATTGTTCTTGTTGCTCTTGTTGCTCGTGTTGCTCTTGTTGCTCTTGTTGTTCCTGTTGTTCTTGTTGCTCTTGTTGTTCTTGTTCTTCTTGTTGCTCTTGTTGCTCTTGTTGTTCTTGTTGTTCCTGTTGTTCCTGTTGTTCCAGTTGTTCCTGTTGTTCCTGTTGTTCCTGTTGTTCCTGTTGTTCCTGTTGTTCTTGTTGTTCTTGTTGTTCTAGTTGTTCTTGTTGTTCCTGTTGTTCTAGTTGTTCCTGTTGTTCCTGTTGTTCCTGTTGTTCTTGTTGTTCTTGTTGTTCTTGTTGCTCTTGTTGCTCTTGTTGCTCTTGTTGCTCTTGTTGCTCTTGTTGCTCTTGTTGCTCTTGTTGCTCTTGTTGCTCTTGTTGCTCTTGTTGCTCTTGTTGCTCTTGTAGTTCTTCTTGTTCACCTTGTTCTTCTTGTTCTTCTTGTTCTTCTTGTTCTTCTTGTTCTTGTTGCTCTTGTTGTTCTTGCTGTTCTTGTTCTTCTTGTTCTTCTTGTTCTTCCTGTTCTTCGTGTTCTTCTTGTTCTTCTTGATCTTCTTGTTCTTCTTGTTCTTCTTGTTCGTGTTGCTCGTGTTGTTCTTCTTGTTCTTCTCGTTCTTCTTGTTCTTGTTGTTGTTGTTGTTGTTGTTGTTGTTGTTGTTCTTGTTGTTCTTGTTGTTCTTGTTGTTCGTGTTGTTCTTCTTGCTCTTGTTGTTCTTGTTGTTCTTGCAGCTCTTGTTTTTCTTGTTGTTCTTGTTTTTCTTGTTGTTCTTGTTGTTCTTGTTGTTCTTGTTGTTCTTGTTGTTCCTGATGTTCTTGTTGTTCTTGTTGTTCTTGTTGTTCTTGTTCTTGTTGTTCTTGTTGTTCATGTTGTTGTTGTTCTTGTTGTTCTTCTTGTTCTTGTTGTTGTTGTTGTTCTTCTTGTTCTTCTTGTTGTTGTTCTTGTTCTTCTTGTTGTTGTTGTTCTTGTTGTTCTTGTTGTTCTTGTTCTTCTTGTTCTTGTTGTTCTTCTAGTTCTTGTTGATCTTGTTGTTCTTGTTGTTCTTGTTGTTCGTGTTGTTCGTGTTGTTCTTGTTGTTCGTGTTGTTCGTGTTGTTCTTCTTGTTCTTCTTGTTCTTCTTGTTCTTCTTGTTCTTCTTGTTCTTCTTGTTCTTCTTGTTCTTGTTGTTCTTGTTGTTCTTGTTGTTGTTGTTGTTGTTCTTGTTGTTCTTGGTGTTCGTGTTGTTCTTCTTGCTCTTGTTGTTCTTGTTGTTCTTGCAGCTCTCGTTTTTCTTGTTGTTCTTGTTGTTCTTGTTGTTCTTGTTGTTCTTGTTATTCTTGTTGTTCTTGTTGTTCTTGTTCTTGTTGTTCTTGTTGTACATGTTGTTTCTGTTCTTGTTGTTCTTGTTGTTCTTGTTGTTGTTGTTGTTGTTCCTGTTGTTCTTGTTGTTCTTCTTGTTCTTCTTGTTGTTCTTCGTGTTCTTCTTGTTGTTGTTGTTCTTGTTGTTCTTGTTGTTCTTGTTCTTGTTGTTCTTCTTGTTCTTCTTGTTCTTGTTTTTCTTGTTGTTCTTGTTGTTCTTGTTGTTCTAGTTGTTCTTGTTGTTCCTGTTGCTCTAGTTGCTCTTGTTGTTCCTGTTGTTCCTGTTGTTCCTGTTGTTCCTGTTGTTCTTGTTGTTCTTGTTGTTCTTGTTGTTCTTGTTGCTCTTGTTGCTCTTGTTGCTCTTGTTGCTCTTGATGCTCTTGTTGCTCTTGTTGCTCTTGTTGCTCTTATTGTTCTCGTTGTTCTTGTTGCTCTTGTTGCTCTTGTTGCTCTTGTTGTTCTTCTTGTTCTTCTTGTTCTTCTTGTTCTTCTTGTTCTTCTTGTTCTTCTTGTTCTTCTTGTTCTTCTTGTTCTTCTTGTTCTTCTTGTTCTTCTTGTTCTTCTTGTTCTTCTTGATCTTCTTGTTCTTCTTGTTCTTCTTGTTCTTCTTGTTCTTCTGTTCTTCTTGTTCTTGTTGTTCTTGTTGTTCTTGTTGTTCTTGTTGTTCTTGTTGTTCTTGTTGTTGTTGTTCTTGTTGTTCTTGTTGTTCTTGTTGTTCTTGTTGTTCTGGTTGTTCTTGTTGTTCTTGTTGTTCTTGTTGTTCTTGTTGTTCTTGTTGTTCTTGTTGTTCTTGTTGTTCTTGTTGTTCTTGTTGTTCTTGTTGTTCTTATTGTTGTTCTTGTTGTTGTTCTTGTTGTTGTTCTTGTTGTTCTTCTTGTTGGTCTTGTTGTTGTTGTTCTTGTTGTTGTTGATCTTGTTGTTCTTGTTGTTCTTGTTCTTGTTGTTCTTGTTGTTCCTATTGTTCTTGTTGCTCTTGTTGCTCGTGTTGCTCTTGTTGCTCTTGTTGTTCCTGTTGTTCTTGTTGCTCTTGTTGTTCTTGTTGCTCTTGTTGTTCTTGTTCTTCTTGTTGCTCTTGTTGCTCTTGTTGTTCTTGTTGATCTTGTTGCTTTTGTTGTTCTCGTTGTTTCCGTTGGTCTCGTTGTTCCCGTTGTTCTCGTTGTTCTCGTTGTTTTCGTTGTTCTTGTTGATCTTGTTGCTCTTGTTGTTCTTGTTGTTCTTGTTGTTCTTCTTGTTCCTGTTGTTCTTCTTGTTCCTGTTGTTCTAGTTGTTCTTGTTGTTCCTGTTGTTCCTGTTGTTCCTGTTGTTCCTGTTGTTCCTGTTGTTCTTGTTGTTCTTGTTGTTCTTGTTGTTCTTGTTGCTCTTGTTGCTCTTGTTGCTCTTGTTGCTCTTGTTGCTCTTGTTGCTCTTGTTGCTCTTGTTGCTCTTGTTGCTCTTGTTGCTCTTGTTGCTCTTGTTGCTCTTGTTGCTCTTGTTGCTCTTGTTGCTCTTGTTGCTCTTGTTGCTCTTGTTGTTCTTCTTGTTCTTCTTGTTCTTCTTGTTCTTCTTGTTCTTCTTGTTCTTCTTGTTCTTCTTGTTCTTCTTGTTCTTCTTGTTCTTCTTGTTCTTCTTGTTCTTGTTGCTCTTGTTGTTCTTGCTGTTCTTGTTCTTCTTGTTCTTCTTGTTCTTCCTGTTCTTCGTGTTCTTCTTGTTCTTCTTGATCTTCTTGTTCTTCTGGATCTTCTTGTTCTTCTTGTTCTTCTTGTTCGTGTTGCTCGTGTTGTTCTTGTTGTTCTTGTTGTTCTTCTTGATCTTGTTGTTCTTGTTGTTCTTGTTGTTGTTGTTGTTCTTGTTGTTCTTGTTGTTCTTGTTGTTCGTGTTGTTCTTCTTGCTCTTGTTGTTCTTGTTGTTCTTGCAGCTCTTGTTTTTCTTGTTGTTCTTGTTTTTCTTGTTGTTCTTGTTGTTCTTGTTGTTCTTGTTGTTCTTGTTGTTCTTGATGTTCTTGTTGTTCTTGTTGTTCTTGTTGTTCTTGTTCTTGTTGTTCTTGTTGTTCCTGTTGTTGTTGTTCTTGTTGTTCTTCTTGTTCTTGTTGTTGTTGTTGTTCTTCTTGTTCTTCTTGTTGTTCTTCTTGTTCTTCTTGTTGTTGTTGTTCTTGTTGTTCTTGTTGTTCTTGTTCTTCTTGCTCTTGTTGTTCTTCTAGTTCTTGTTGTTCTTGTTGTTGTTGTTGTTGTTCTTGTTGTTCTTGGTGTTCGTGTTGTTCTTCTTGCTCTTGTTGTTCTTGTTGTTCTTGCAGCTCTCGTTTTTCTTGTTGTTCTTGTTGTTCTTGTTGTTCTTGCAGCTCTCGTTTTTCTTGTTGTTCTTGTTGTTCTTGTTGTTCTTGGTGTTCGTGTTGTTCTTCTTGCTCTTGTTGTTCTTGTTGTTCTTGCAGCTCTCGTTTTTCTTGTTGTTCTTGTTGTTCTTGTTGTTCCTGTTGTTCTTGTTGTTCTTGTTGTTCTTGTTGTTCTTGTTCTTGTTGTTCTTGTTGTACATGTTGTTGTTGTTCTTGTTGTTCTTGTTGTTCTTGTTGTTGTTGTTGTTGTTCTTGTTGTTCTTCTTGTTCTTCTTGTTGTTCTTCGTGTTCTTCTTGTTGTTGTTGTTCTTGTTGTTCTTGTTGTTCTTGTTCTTGTTGTTCTTCTTGTTCTTCTTGTTCTTGTTTTTCTTGTTGCACTTGTTGTTCTAGTTGTTCTTGTTGTTCCTGTTGCTCTAGTTGTTCTTGTTGTTCCTGTTGTTCCTGTTGTTCCAGTTGTTCCTGTTGTTCTTGTTGTTCTTGTTGTTCTTGTTGTTCTTGTTCTTGTTGTTCTTGTTGTACATGTTGTTGTTGTTCTTGTTGTTCTTGTTGTTCTTGTTGTTGTTGTTGTTGTTCTTGTTGTTCTTCTTGTTCTTCTTGTTGTTCTTCGTGTTCTTCTTGTTGTTGTTGTTCTTGTTGTTCTTGTTGTTCTTGTTCTTGTTGTTCTTCTTGTTCTTCTTGTTCTTGTTTTTCTTGTTGTTCTTGTTGTTCTAGTTGTTCTTGTTGTTCCTGTTGCTCTAGTTGTTCTTGTTGTTCCTGTTGTTCCTGTTGTTCCTGTTGTTCTTGTTGTTCTTGTTGTTCTTGTTCTTGTTGTTCTTCTTGTTCTTCTTGTTCTTGTTTTTCTTGTTGTTCTTGTTGTTCTTGTTGTTCTTGTTTTTCTTGTTGTTCTTGTTGTTCTAGTTGTTCTTGTTGTTCCTGTTGCTCTAGTTGTTCTTGTTGTTCCTGTTGTTCCTGTTGTTCCTGTTGTTCTAGTTGCTCTTGTTGTTCCTCTTGTTCCTGTTGTTCCTGTTGTTCCTGTTGTTCCTGTTGTTCTTGTTGTTCTTGTTGTTCTTGTTGTTCTTGTTGTTCTTGTTGTTCTTGTTGCTCTTGTTTCTCGTGTTGTTCTTGTTGCTCTTGTTGCTCTTGTTGCTCTTCTTGTTCTTGTTGTTCTTGTTGCTCTTGTTGCTCTTGTTGTTCTTGTTGATCTTGTTGCTTTTGTTGATCTCGTTGTTTCCGTTGATCTCGTTGTTCCCGTTGTTCTCGTTGTTCTCGTTGTTCTTGTTGATCTTATTGCTCTTGTTGTTCTTGTTGTTCTTGTTGTTCCTGTTGTTCCTGTTGTTCCAGTTGTTCCTGTTGTTCCTGTCGTTCTTGTTGTACTTGTTATTCTTCTTGTTCTTCTTGTTCTTCTTGTTCTTCTTGTTCATCTTGTTCTTCTTGTTCTTCTTGTTCTTCTTGTTCATCTTGTTCTTCTTGTTCTTCTTGTTCTTCTTGTTCTTCTTGTTCTTCTTGTTCTTCTTGTTCTTCTTGTTCTTCTTGTTCTTCTTGTTCTTCTTGTTCTTCTTGTTCTTCTTGTTTTTCTTGTTCTTCTTGTTCTTCTTGTTCTTCTTGTTCTTCTTGTTCTTCTTGTTCTTCTTGTTCTTCTTGTTCTTCTTGTTCTTCTTGTTCTTCTTGTTCTTCTTGTTCTTCTTGTTCTTCTTGTTCTTCTTGTTCTTCTTGTTCTTCTTGTTCTTCTTGTTCTTGTTGTTCTTGTTGTTCTTGTTGTTCCTGTTGCTCTTGTTGCTTGTGTTGTTCTTGTTGATCTTATTGCTCTTGTTGCTCTTGTTGTTCTTGTTGTTCTTGTTGTTCCTGTTGTTCCTGTTGTTCCAGTTGTTCCTGTTGTTCCTGTTGTTCCTGTTGTTCCTGTTGTTCTTGTTGTTCTAGTTGTTCTAGTTGTTCTAGTTGTTCTTGTTGTTCCTGTTGTTCTAGTTGTTCCTGTTGTTCCTGTTGTTCCTGTTGTTCCTGTTGTTCTTGTTGTTCTTGTTGTTCTTGTTGCTCTTGTTGCTCTTGTTGCTCTTGTTGCTCTTGTTGTTCTTGTTGCTCTTGTTGCTCTTGTTGCTCTTGTTGTTCTTCTTGTTCTTCTTGTTCTTCTTGTTCTTCTTGTTCTTCTTGTTCTTCTTGTTCTTCTTGTTCTTGTTTTTCTTTTTGCACTTGTTGTTCTAGTTGTTCTTGTTGTTCCTGTTGCTCTAGTTGTTCTTGTTGTTCCTGTTGTTCCTGTTGTTCCAGTTGTTCCTGTTGTTCTTGTTGTTCTTGTTGTACATGTTGTTGTTGTTCTTGTTGTTCTTGTTGTTCTTGTTGTTGTTGTTGTTGTTCTTGTTGTTCTTCTTGTTCTTCTTGTTGTTCTTCGTGTTCTTCTTGTTGTTGTTGTTCTTGTTGTTCTTGTTGTTCTTGTTCTTGTTGTTCTTCTTGTTCTTCTTGTTCTTGTTTTTCTTGTTGCACTTGTTGTTCTAGTTGTTCTTGTTGTTCCTGTTGCTCTAGTTGTTCTTGTTGTTCCTGTTGTTCCTGTTGTTCCAGTTGTTCCTGTTGTTCTTGTTGTTCTTGTTGTTCTTGTTGTTCTTGTTCTTGTTGTTCTTGTTGTACATGTTGTTGTTGTTCTTGTTGTTCTTGTTGTTCTTGTTGTTGTTGTTGTTGTTCTTGTTGTTCTTGTTGTTCCTGTTGTTCCTGTTGTTCCAGTTGTTCCTGTTGTTCCTGTCGTTCTTGTTGTACTTGTTATTCTTCTTGTTCTTCTTGTTCTTCTTGTTCTTCTTGTTCATCTTGTTCTTCTTGTTCTTCTTGTTCTTCTTGTTCATCTTGTTCTTCTTGTTCTTCTTGTTCTTCTTGTTCTTCTTGTTCTTCTTGTTCTTCTTGTTCTTCTTGTTCTTCTTGTTCTTCTTGTTCTTCTTGTTCTTCTTGTTCTTCTTGTTTTTCTTGTTCTTCTTGTTCTTCTTGTTCTTCTTGTTCTTCTTGTTCTTCTTGTTCTTCTTGTTCTTCTTGTTCTTCTTGTTCTTCTTGTTCTTCTTGTTCTTCTTGTTCTTCTTGTTCTTCTTGTTCTTCTTGTTCTTCTTGATCTTCTTGTTCTTCTTGTTCTTCTTGTTCTTCTTGTTCTTCTGTTCTTCTTGTTCTTGTTGTTCTTGTTGTTCTTGTTGTTCTTATTGTTCTTGTTGTTGTTGTTCTTGTTGTTCTTGTTGTTCTTGTTGTTCTTGTTGTTCTTGTTGTTGTTGATCTTGTTGTTCTTGTTGTTCCTGTTCTTGTTGTTCTTGTTGTTCCTATTGTTCTTGTTGCTCTTGTTGCTCGTGTTGCTCTTGTTGCTCTTGTTGTTCCTGTTGTTCTTGTTGCTCTTGTTGTTCTTGTTCTTCTTGTTGCTCTTGTTGCTCTTGTTGTTCTTGTTGTTCTTGTTGTTCCTGTTGTTCCTGTTGTTCCAGTTGTTCCTGTTGTTCCTGTTGTTCCTGTTGTTCCTGTTGTTCCTGTTGTTCTTGTTGTTCTTGTTGTTCTAGTTGTTCTTGTTGTTCCTGTTGTTCCTGTTGTTCCTGTTGTTCTTGTTGTTCTTGTTGTTCTTGTTGCTCTTGTTGCTCTTGTTGCTCTTGTTGCTCTTGTTGCTCTTGTTGTTCTTGTTGCTCTTGTTGCTCTTGTTGCTCTTGTTGCTCTTGTTGTTCTTCTTGTTCACCTTGTTCTTCTTGTTCTTCTTGTTCTTCTTGTTCTTCTTGTTCTTGTTGTTCTTGTTGCTCTTGTTGTTCTTGCTGTTCTTGTTCTTCTTGTTCTTCTTGTTCTTCCTGTTCTTCGTGTTCTTCTTGTTCTTCTTGATCTTCTTGTTCTTCTTGTTCTTCTTGTTCGTGTTGCTCGTGTTGTTCTTCTTGTTCTTCTTGTTCTTCTTGTTCTTGTTGTTCTTGTTGTTCTTGTTGTTGTTGTTGTTCTTGTTGTTCTTGTTGTTCGTGTTGTTCTTCTTGCTCTTGTTGTTCTTGTTGTTCTTGCAGCTCTCGTTTTTCTTGTTGTTCTTGTTGTTCTTGTTGTTCTTGTTGTTCTTGTTGTTCTTGTTGTTCTTGTTGTTCTTGTTCTTGTTGTTCTTGTTGTACATGTTGTTGTTGTTCTTGTTGTTCTTGTTGTTCTTGTTGTTGTTGTTGTTGTTCTTGTTGTTCTTCTTGTTCTTCTTGTTGTTCTTCGTGTTCTTCTTGTTGTTGTTGTTCTTGTTGTTCTTGTTGTTCTTGTTCTTGTTGTTCTTGTTGTTCTTCTTGTTCTTGTTTTTCTTGTTGTTCTTGTTGTTCTAGTTGTTCTTGTTGTTCCTGTTGCTCTAGTTGTTCTTGTTGTTCCTGTTGTTCCTGTTGTTCCTGTTGTTCCTGTTGTTCTTGTTGTTCTTGTTGTTCTTGTTGTTCTTGTTCTTGTTGTTCTTGTTGTACATGTTGTTGTTGTTCTTGTTGTTCTTGTTGTTCTTGTTGTTGTTGTTGTTGTTCTTGTTGTTCTTCTTGTTCTTCTTGTTGTTCTTCGTGTTCTTCTTGTTGTTGTTGTTCTTGTTGTTCTTGTTGTTCTTGTTCTTGTTGTTCTTCTTGTTCTTCTTGTTCTTGTTTTTCTTGTTGTTCTTGTTGTTCTAGTTGTTCTTGTTGTTCCTGTTGCTCTAGTTGTTCTTGTTGTTCCTGTTGTTCCTGTTGTTCCTGTTGTTCTTGTTGTTCTTGTTGTTCTTGTTCTTGTTGTTCTTCTTGTTCTTCTTGTTCTTGTTTTTCTTGTTGTTCTTGTTGTTCTTGTTGTTCTTGTTTTTCTTGTTGTTCTTGTTGTTCTAGTTGTTCTTGTTGTTCCTGTTGCTCTAGTTGTTCTTGTTGTTCCTGTTGTTCCTGTTGTTCCTGTTGTTCCTGTTGTTCTAGTTGCTCTTGTTGTTCCTCTTGTTCCTGTTGTTCCTGTTGTTCCTGTTGTTCCTGTTGTTCTTGTTGTTCTTGTTGTTCTTGTTGATCTTGTTGTTCTTGTTGTTCTTGTTGCTCTTGTTTCTCGTGTTGTTCTTGTTGCTCTTGTTGCTCTTCTTGTTCTTGTTGTTCTTGTTGCTCTTGTTGCTCTTGTTGCTCTTGTTGTTCTTGTTGATCTTGTTGCATTTGTTGATCTCGTTGTTTCCGTTGATCTCGTTGTTCCCGTTGTTCTCGTTGTTCTCGTTGTTCTTGTTGATCTTATTGCTCTTGTTGTTCTTGTTGTTCTTGTTGTTCCTGTTGTTCCTGTTGTTCCAGTTGTTCCTGTTGTTCCTGTTGTTCTTGTTGTACTTGTTATTCTTCTTGTTCTTCTTGTTCTTCTTGTTCTTCTTGTTCTTCTTGTTCTTCTTGTTCTTCTTGTTCATCTTGTTCTTCTTGTTCTTCTTGTTCTTCTTGTTCTTCTTGTTCTTCTTGTTCTTCTTGTTCTTCTTGTTCTTCTTGTTCTTCTTGTTCTTCTTGTTCTTCTTGTTCTTCTTGTTCTTCTTGTTCTTCTTGTTTTTCTTGTTCTTCTTGTTCTTCTTGTTCTTCTTGTTCTTCTTGTTCTTCTTGTTCTTCTTGTTCTTCTTGTTCTTCTTGTTCTTCTTGTTCTTCTTGTTCTTCTTGTTTTCTTGTTCTTCTTGTTCTTCTTGTTCTTCTTGTTCTTCTTGTTCTTGTTGTTCTTGTTGTTCTTGTTGTTCCTGTTGCTCTTGTTGCTTGTGTTGTTCTTGTTGATCTTATTGCTCTTGTTGCTCTTGTTGTTCTTGTTGTTCTTGTTGTTCCTGTTGTTCCAGTTGTTCCTGTTGTTCCTGTTGTTCCTGTTGTTCCTGTTGTTCTTGTTGTTCTAGTTGTTCTAGTTGTTCTTGTTGTTCCTGTTGTTCTAGTTGTTCCTGTTGTTCCTGTTGTTCCTGTTGTTCTTGTTGTTCTTGTTGTTCTTGTTGCTCTTGTTGCTCTTGTTGCTCTTGTTGCTCTTGTTGCTCTTGTTGCTCTTGTTGCTCTTGTTGCTCTTGTTGTTCTTCTTGTTCTTCTTGTTCTTCTTGTTCTTCTTGTTCTTCTTGTTCTTCTTGATCTTCTTGTTCTTCTTGTTCTTGTTGTTCTTGTTGTTCTTGTTGTTCTTGTTGTTCTTGTTGTTGTTGTTCTTGTTGTTCTTGTTGTTCTTGTTGTTCTTGTTGTTCTTGTTGTTCTTGTTGTTCTTGTTGTTCTTATTGTTGTTCTTGTTGTTGTTCTTGTTGTTGTTCTTGTTGTTCTTCTTGTTGGTCTTGTTGTTCTTGTTGTTGTTGTTCTTGTTGTTGTTGATCTTGTTGTTCTTGTTGTTCCTGTTCTTGTTGTTCTTGTTGTTCCTATTGTTCTTGTTGCTCTTGTTGCTCGTGTTGCTCTTGTTGCTCTTGTTGTTCCTGTTGTTCTTGTTGCTCTTGTTGTTCTTGTTCTTCTTGTTGCTCTTGTTGTTCTTGTTGTTCTTGTTGTTCCTGTTGTTCCTGTTGTTCCAGTTGTTCCTGTTGTTCCTGTTGTTCTTGTTGTACTTGTTATTCTTCTTGTTCTTCTTGTTCTTCTTGTTCTTCTTGTTCTTCTTGTTCTTCTTGTTCTTCTTGTTCATCTTGTTCTTCTTGTTCTTCTTGTTCTTCTTGTTCTTCTTGTTCTTCTTGTTCTTCTTGTTCTTCTTGTTCTTCTTGTTCTTCTTGTTCTTCTTGTTCTTCTTGTTCTTCTTGTTTTTCTTGTTCTTCTTGTTCTTCTTGTTCTTCTTGTTCTTCTTGTTCTTCTTGTTCTTCTTGTTCTTCTTGTTCTTCTTGTTCTTCTTGTTCTTCTTGTTCTTCTTGTTCTTCTTGTTCTTCTTGTTCTTCTTGTTCTTCTTGTTCTTCTTGTTCTTCTTGTTCTTCTTGTTCTTCTTGTTCTTCTTGTTCTTGTTGTTCTTGTTGTTCTTGTTGTTCCTGTTGCTCTTGTTGCTTGTGTTGTTCTTGTTGATCTTATTGCTCTTGTTGCTCTTGTTGTTCTTGTTGTTCTTGTTGTTCCTGTTGTTCCTGTTGTTCCAGTTGTTCCTGTTGTTCCTGTTGTTCCTGTTGTTCCTGTTGTTCTTGTTGTTCTAGTTGTTCTAGTTGTTCTTGTTGTTCCTGTTGTTCTAGTTGTTCCTGTTGTTCCTGTTGTTCCTGTTGTTCTTGTTGTTCTTGTTGTTCTTGTTGCTCTTGTTGCTCTTGTTGCTCTTGTTGCTCTTGTTGCTCTTGTTGCTCTTGTTGCTCTTGTTGTTCTTCTTGTTCTTCTTGTTCTTCTTGTTCTTCTTGTTCTTCTTGTTCTTCTTGTTCTTCTTGATCTTCTTGTTCTTCTTGTTCTTGTTGTTCTTGTTGTTCTTGTTGTTCTTGTTGTTCTTGTTGTTGTTGTTCTTGTTGTTCTTGTTGTTCTTGTTGTTCTTGTTGTTCTTGTTGTTCTTGTTGTTCTTATTGTTGTTCTTGTTGTTGTTCTTGTTGTTGTTCTTGTTGTTCTTCTTGTTGGTCTTGTTGTTCTTGTTGTTGTTGTTCTTGTTGTTGTTGATCTTGTTGTTCTTGTTGTTCCTGTTCTTGTTGTTCTTGTTGTTCCTATTGTTCTTGTTGCTCTTGTTGCTCGTGTTGCTCTTGTTGCTCTTGTTGTTCCTGTTGTTCTTGTTGCTCTTGTTGTTCTTGTTCTTCTTGTTGCTCTTGTTGCTCTTGTTGTTCTTGTTGTTCTTGTTGTTCCTGTTGTTCCTGTTGTTCCAGTTGTTCCTGTTGTTCCTGTTGTTCCTGTTGTTCCTGTTGTTCCTGTTGTTCTTGTTGTTCTTGTTGTTCTAGTTGTTCTTGTTGTTCCTGTTGTTCCTGTTGTTCCTGTTGTTCTTGTTTTTCTTGTTGTTCTTGTTGTTCTAGTTGTTCTTGTTGTTCCTGTTGCTCTAGTTGTTCTTGTTGTTCCTGTTGTTCCTGTTGTTCCTGTTGTTCCTGTTGTTCTAGTTGCTCTTGTTGTTCCTCTTGTTCCTGTTGTTCCTGTTGTTCCTGTTGTTCCTGTTGTTCTTGCTGTTCTTGTTGTTCTTGTTGATCTTGTTGTTCTTGTTGTTCTTGTTGCTCTTGTTTCTCGTGTTGTTCTTGTTGCTCTTGTTGCTCTTCTTGTTCTTGTTGTTCTTGTTGCTCTTGTTGCTCTTGTTGTTCTTGTTGATCTTGTTGCATTTGTTGATCTCGTTGTTTCCGTTGATCTCGTTGTTCCCGTTGTTCTCGTTGTTCTCGTTGTTCTTGTTGATCTTATTGCTCTTGTTGTTCTTGTTGTTCTTGTTGTTCCTGTTGTTCCTGTTGTTCCAGTTGTTCCTGTTGTTCCTGTTGTTCTTGTTGTACTTGTTATTCTTCTTGTTCTTCTTGTTCTTCTTGTTCTTCTTGTTCTTCTTGTTCTTCTTGTTCTTCTTGTTCTTCTTGTTCATCTTGTTCTTCTTGTTCTTCTTGTTCTTCTTGTTCTTCTTGTTCTTCTTGTTCTTCTTGTTCTTCTTGTTCTTCTTGTTCTTCTTGTTCTTCTTGTTCTTCTTGTTCTTCTTGTTTTTCTTGTTCTTCTTGTTCTTCTTGTTCTTCTTGTTCTTCTTGTTCTTCTTGTTCTTCTTGTTCTTCTTGTTCTTCTTGTTCTTCTTGTTCTTCTTGTTCTTCTTGTTCTTCTTGTTCTTCTTGTTCTTCTTGTTCTTCTTGTTCTTCTTGTTCTTCTTGTTCTTGTTGTTCTTGTTGTTCTTGTTGTTCCTGTTGCTCTTGTTGCTTGTGTTGTTCTTGTTGATCTTATTGCTCTTGTTGCTCTTGTTGTTCTTGTTGTTCTTGTTGTTCCTGTTGTTCCTGTTGTTCCAGTTGTTCCTGTTGTTCCTGTTGTTCCTGTTGTTCCTGTTGTTCTTGTTGTTCTAGTTGTTCTAGTTGTTCTTGTTGTTCCTGTTGTTCTAGTTGTTCCTGTTGTTCCTGTTGTTCCTGTTGTTCTTGTTGTTCTTGTTGTTCTTGTTGCTCTTGTTGCTCTTGTTGCTCTTGTTGCTCTTGTTGCTCTTGTTGCTCTTGTTGCTCTTGTTGTTCTTCTTGTTCTTCTTGTTCTTCTTGTTCTTCTTGTTCTTCTTGTTCTTCTTGATCTTCTTGTTCTTCTTGTTCTTGTTGTTCTTGTTGTTCTTGTTGTTCTTGTTGTTCTTGTTGTTGTTGTTCTTGTTGTTCTTGTTGTTCTTGTTGTTCTTGTTGTTCTTGTTGTTCTTGTTGTTCTTGTTGTTCTTGTTGTTCTTGTTGTTCTTATTGTTGTTCTTGTTGTTGTTCTTGTTGTTGTTCTTGTTGTTCTTCTTGTTGGTCTTGTTGTTCTTGTTGTTGTTGTTCTTGTTGTTGTTGATCTTGTTGTTCTTGTTGTTCCTGTTCTTGTTGTTCTTGTTGTTCCTATTGTTCTTGTTGCTCTTGTTGCTCGTGTTGCTCTTGTTGCTCTTGTTGTTCCTGTTGTTCTTGTTGCTCTTGTTGTTCTTGTTCTTCTTGTTGCTCTTGTTGCTCTTGTTGTTCTTGTTGTTCTTGTTGTTCCTGTTGTTCCTGTTGTTCCAGTTGTTCCTGTTGTTCCTGTTGTTCCTGTTGTTCCTGTTGTTCCTGTTGTTCTTGTTGTTCTTGTTGTTCTAGTTGTTCTTGTTGTTCCTGTTGTTCCTGTTGTTCCTGTTGTTCTTGTTGTTCTTGTTGTTCTTGTTGCTCTTGTTGCTCTTGTTGCTCTTGTTGCTCTTGTTGCTCTTGTTGCTCTTGTTGTTCTTGTTGCTCTTGTTGCTCTTGTTGCTCTTGTTGCTCTTGTTGTTCTTCTTGTTCACCTTGTTCTTCTTGTTCTTCTTGTTCTTCTTGTTCTTGTTGTTCTTGTTGCTCTTGTTGTTCTTGCTGTTCTTGTTCTTCTTGTTCTTCTTGTTCTTCCTGTTCTTCGTGTTCTTCTTGTTCTTCTTGATCTTCTTGTTCTTCTTGTTCTTCTTGTTCGTGTTGCTCGTGTTGTTCTTCTTGTTCTTCTTGTTCTTCTTGTTCTTCTTGTTCTTGTTGTTCTTGTTGTTCTTGTTGTTGTTGTTGTTCTTGTTGTTCTTGTTGTTCTTGTTGTTCGTGTTGTTCTTCTTGCTCTTGTTGTTCTTGTTGTTCTTGCAGCTCTTGTTTTTCTTGTTGTTCTTGTTTTTCTTGTTGTTCTTGTTGTTCTTGTTGTTCTTGTTGTTCTTGTTGTTCTTGATGTTCTTGTTGTTCTTGTTGTTCTTGTTGTTCTTGTTGTTCTTGTTGTTCATGTTGTTGTTGTTCTTGTTGTTCTTCTTGTTCTTGTTGTTGTTGTTGTTCTTGTTGTTCTTCTTGTTCTTGTTGTTGTTGTTGTTCTTCTTGTTCTTCTTGTTGTTCTTGTTGTTCTTGTTGTTCGTGTTGTTCTTCTTGCTCTTGTTGTTCTTGTTGTTCTTGCAGCTCTTGTTTTTCTTGTTGTTCTTGTTTTTCTTGTTGTTCTTGTTGTTCTTGTTCTTGTTGTTCTTGTTGTTCATGTTGTTGTTGTTCTTGTTGTTCTTCTTGTTCTTGTTGTTGTTGTTGTTCTTCTTGTTCTTCTTGTTGTTCTTCTTGTTCTTCTTGTTGTTGTTGTTCTTGTTGTTCTTGTTGTTCTTGTTCTTCTTGTTCTTGTTGTTCTTCTAGTTCTTGTTGTTGTTGTTGTTCTTGTTGTTCGTGTCGTTCGTGTTGTTCTTGTTGTTCGTGTTGTTCGTGTTGTTCTTGTTGTTCTTGTTGTTCTTGTTGTTGTTGTTGTTGTTCTTGTTGTTCTTGTTGTTCTTGTTGTTGTTGTTGTTGTTCTTGTTGTTCTTGGTGTTCGTGTTGTTCTTCTTGCTCTTGTTGTTCTTGTTGTTCTTGCAGCTCTCGTTTTTCTTGTTGTTCTTGTTGATCTTGTTGTTCTTGTTGTTCTTGTTGTTCTTGTTGTTCTTGTTGTTCTTGTTGTTCTTGTTCTTGTTGTTCTTGTTGTACGTGTTGTTTCTGTTCTTGTTGATCTTGTTGCTTTTGTTGATCTCGTTGTTTCCGTTGATCTCGTTGTTCCCGTTGTTCTCGTTGTTCTCGTTGTTCTTGTTGATCTTTTTGCTCTTGTTGTTCTTGTTGTTCTTGTTGTTCCTGTTGTTCCTGTTGTTCCAGTTGTTCCTGTTGTTCCTGTTGTTCTTGTTGTACTTGTTATTCTTCTTGTTCTTCTTGTTCTTCTTGTTCTTCTTGTTCTTCTTGTTCTTCTTGTTCTTGTTGTTCTTGTTGTTCTTGTTGTTCTTGTTGTTGTTGTTGTTCTTGTTGTTCTTGTTGTTCTTGTTGTTCGTGTTGTTCTTCTTGCTCTTGTTGTTCTTGTTGTTCTTGCAGCTCTTGTTTTTCTTGTTGTTCTTGTTTTTCTTGTTGTTCTTGTTGTTCTTGTTGTTCTTGTTGTTCTTGTTGTTCTTGATGTTCTTGTTGTTCTTGTTGTTCTTGTTGTTCTTGTTCTTGTTGTTCTTGTTGTTCATGTTGTTGTTGTTCTTGTTGTTCTTCTTGTTCTTGTTGTTGTTGTTGTTCTTCTTGTTCTTCTTGTTGTTCTTCTTGTTCTTCTTGTTGTTGTTGTTCTTGTTGTTCTTGTTGTTCTTGTTCTTCTTGTTCTTGTTGTTCTTCTAGTTCTTGTTGTTCTTGTTGTTCTTGTTGTTCGTGTTGTTCGTGTTGTTCTTCTTGTTCTTCTTGTTCTTCTTGTTCTTCTTGTTCTTCTTGCTCTTCTTGTTCTTCTTGTTCTTCTTGTTCTTGTTGTTCTTGTTGTTGTTGTTGTTGTTCTTGTTGTTCTTGGTGTTCGTGTTGTTCTTCTTGCTCTTGTTGTTCTTGTTGTTCTTGCAGCTCTCGTTTTTCTTGTTGTTCTTGTTGTTCTTGTTGTTCTTGTTGTTCTTGTTGTTCTTGTTCTTGTTGTTCTTGTTGTACATGTTGTTGTTGTTCTTGTTGTTCTTGTTGTTCATGTTGTTGTTGTTCTTGTTGTTCTTCTTGTTCTTGTTGTTGTTGTTGTTCTTCTTGTTCTTCTTGTTGTTCTTCTTGTTCTTCTTGTTGTTCTTGTTCTTCTTGTTCTTGTTGTTCTTCTAGTTCTTGTTGTTCCTGTTGTTCTTGTTGTTCTTGTTGTTGTTGTTGTTCATGTTGTTCTTGTTGTTCTTGTTGTTCGTGTTGTTCTTCTTGCTCTTGTTGTTCTTGTTGTTCTTGCAGCTCTTGTTTTTCTTGTTGTTCTTGTTTTTCTTGTTGTTCTTGTTTTTCTTGTTGTTCTTGTTGTTCTTGTTGTTCTTGTTGATCTTGTTGTTCTTGATGTTCTTGTTGTTCTTGTTGTTCTTGTTGTTCTTGTTCTTGTTGTTCTTGTTGTTCATGTTGTTGTTGTTCTTGTTGTTCTTCTTGTTCTTGTTGTTGTTGTTGTTCTTCTTGTTCTTCTTGTTGTTCTTCTTGTTGTTGTTGTTCTTGTTGTTCTTGTTGTTCTTGTTCTTCTTGTTCTTGTTGTTCTTCTAGTTCTTGTTGTTCTTGTTGTTCTTGTTGTTCGTGTTGTTCGTGTTGTTCTTCTTGTTCTTCTTGTTCTTCTTGTTCTTCTTGTTCTTCTTGTTCTTCTTGTTCTTCTTGTTCTTGTTGTTCTTGTTGTTCTTGTTGTTGTTGTTGTTGTTCTTGTTGTTCTTGGTGTTCGTGTTGTTCTTCTTGCTCTTGTTGTTCTTGTTGTTCTTGCAGCTGTCGTTTTTCTTGTTGTTCTTGTTGTTCTTGTTGTTCTTGTTGTTCTTGTTGTTCTTGTTGTTCTTGTTGTTCTTGTTCTTGTTGTTCTTGTTGTACATGTTGTTGTTGTTCTTGTTGTTCTTGTTGTTCTTGTTGTTGTTGTTGTTGTTCTTGTTGTTCTTCTTGTTCTTCTTGTTGTTCTTCGTGTTCTTCGTGTTCTTCTTGTTGTTGTTGTTCTTGTTGTTCTTGTTGTTCTTGTTCTTGTTGTTCTTCTTGTTCTTCTTGTTCTTGTTTTTCTTGTTGTTCTTGTTGTTCTAGTTGTTCTTGTTGTTCCTGTTGCTCTAGTTGTTCTTGTTGCTCCTGTTGTTCCTGTTGTTCCTGTTGTTCCTGTTGTTCTTGTTGTTCTTGTTGTTCTTGTTGTTCTTGTTGCTCTTGTTGCTCTTGTTGTTCTTGTTGCTCTTGTTGCTCATGTTGCTCTTGTTGCTCTTGTTGCTCTTGTTGCTCTTGTTGCTCTTGTTGCTCTTGTTGCTCTTGTTGTTCTTCTTGTTCTTCTTGTTCTTCTTGTTCTTCTTGTTCTTCTTGTTCTTCTTGTTCTTCTTGTTCTTCTTGTTCTTCTTGTTCTTCTTGTTCTTCTTGTTCTTCTTGTTCTTGTTGCTCTTGTTGTTCTTGCTGTTCTTGTTCTTCTTGTTCTTCTTGTTCTTCCTGTTCGTCCTGTTCTTCGTGTTCTTCTTGTTCTTCTTGATCTTCTTGTTCTTCTTGTTCTTCTTGTTCGTGTTGCTCGTGTTGTTCTTCTTGTTCTTCTTGTTCTTCTTGTTCTTCTTGTTCTTCTTGTTCATCTTGTTCTTCTTGTTCTTCTTGTTCTTCTTGTTCTTCTTGTTCTTCTTGTTCTTCTTGATCTTCTTGTTCTTCTTGTTCTTCTTGTTCTTCTTGTTCTTCTGTTCTTCTTGTTCTTGTTGTTCTTGTTGTTCTTGTTGTTCTTGTTGTTCTTGTTGTTCTTGTTGTTGTTGTTCTTGTTGTTCTTGTTGTTCTTGTTGTTCTTGTTGTTCTTGTTGTTCTTATTGTTGTTCTTGTTGTTGTTCTTGTTGTTCTTCTTGTTGGTCTTGTTGTTCTTGTTGTTGTTGTTCTTGTTGTTCTTGTTCTTGTTGTTCTTGTTCTTGTTGTTCTTGTTGTTCCTATTGTTCTTGTTGCTCTTGTTGCTCGTGTTGCTCTTGTTGTTCCTGTTGTTCTTGTTGCTCTTGTTGTTCTTGTTGCTCTTGTTGTTCTTGTTCTTCTTGTTGCTCTTGTTGCTCTTGTTGTTCTTGTTGCTCTTGTTGCTCTTGTTGCTCTTGTTGCTCTTGTTGCTCTTGTTGCTCATGTTGCTCTTGTTGCTCTTGTTGCTCTTGTTGCTCTTGTTGCTCTTGTTGCTCTTGTTGCTCTTGTTGTTCTTCTTGTTCTTCTTGTTCTTCTTGTTCTTCTTGTTCTTCTTGTTCTTCTTGTTCTTCTTGTTCTTCTTGTTCTTCTTGTTCTTCTTGTTCTTGTTGCTCTTGTTGTTCTTGCTGTTCTTGTTCTTCTTGTTCTTCTTGTTCTTCCTGTTCGTCCTGTTCTTCGTGTTCTTCTTGTTCTTCTTGATCTTCTTGTTCTTCTTGTTCTTCTTGTTCTTCTTGTTCGTGTTGCTCGTGTTGTTCTTCTTGTTCTTCTTGTTCTTCTTGTTCTTGTTGTTCTTGTTGTTCTTGTTGTTGTTGTTGTTCTTGTTGTTCTTGTTGTTCTTGTTGTTCGTGTTGTTCTTCTTGCTCTTGTTGTTCTTGTTGTTCTTGCAGCTCTTGTTTTTCTTGTTGTTCTTGTTTTTCTTGTTGTTCTTGTTGTTCTTGTTGTTCTTGTTGTTCTTGTTGTTCTTGATGTTCTTGTTGTTCTTGTTGTTCTTGTTGTTCTTGTTCTTGTTGTTCTTGTTGTTCATGTTGTTGTTGTTCTTGTTGTTCTTCTTGTTCTTGTTGTTGTTGTTGTTCTTCTTGTTCTTCTTGTTGTTCTTCTTGTTCTTCTTGTTGTTGTTGTTCTTGTTGTTCTTGTTGTTCTTGTTCTTCTTGTTCTTGTTGTTCTTCTAGTTCTTGTTGTTCTTGTTGTTCTTGTTGTTCGTGTTGTTCGTGTTGTTCTTCTTGTTCTTCTTGTTCTTCTTGTTCTTCTTGTTCTTCTTGTTCTTCTTGTTCTTGTTGTTCTTGTTGTTCTTGTTGTTGTTGTTGTTGTTCTTGTTGTTCTTGGTGTTCGTGTTGTTCTTCTTGCTCTTGTTGTTCTTGTTGTTCTTGCAGCTCTCGTTTTTCTTGTTGTTCTTGTTGTTCTTGTTGTTCTTGTTGTTCTTGTTGTTCTTGTTGTTCTTGTTCTTGTTGTTCTTGTTGTACATGTTGTTGTTGTTCTTGTTGTTCTTGTTGTTGTTGTTCTTGTTGTTCTTCTTGTTCTTCTTGTTGTTCTTCGTGTTCTTCTTGTTGTTGTTGTTCTTGTTGTTCTTGTTGTTCTTGTTCTTGTTGTTCTTGTTGTTCTTCTTGTTCTTGTTTTTCTTGTTGTTCTTGTTGTTCTAGTTGATCTTGTTGTTCCTGTTGCTCTAGTTGTTCTTGTTGTTCCTGTTGTTCCTGTTGTTCCTGTTGTTCCTGTTGTTCTTGTTGTTCTTGTTGTTCTTGTTGTTCTTGTTGCTCTTGTTGCTCTTGTTGCTCTTGTTGCTCTTGTTGCTCTTGTTGCTCTTGTTGCTCTTGTTGCTCTTATTGTTCTTGTTGTTCTTGTTGCTCTTGTTGCTCTTGTTGCTCTTGTTGTTCTTCTTGTTCTTCTTGTTCTTCTTGTTCTTCTTGTTCTTCTTGTTCTTCTTGTTCTTCTTGTTCTTCTTGTTCTTCTTGTTCTTCTTGATCTTCTTGTTCTTCTTGTTCTTCTTGTTCTTCTTGTTCTTCTGTTCTTCTTGTTCTTGTTGTTCTTGTTGTTCTTGTTGTTCTTGTTGTTCTTGTTGTTGTTGTTCTTGTTGTTCTTGTTGTTCTTGTTGTTCTTATTGTTGTTCTTGTTGTTGTTCTTGTTGTTGTTCTTGTTGTTCTTCTTGTTGGTCTTGTTGTTCTTGTTGTTGTTGTTCTTGTTGTTCTTGTTCTTGTTGTTCTTGTTGTTCCTATTGTTCTTGTTGCTCTTGTTGCTCGTGTTGCTCTTGTTGCTCTTGTTGTTCCTGTTGTTCTTGTTGCTCTTGTTGTTCTTGTTGCTCTTGTTGTTCTTGTTCTTCTTGTTGCTCTTGTTGCTCTTGTTGTTCTTGTTGTTCTTGTTGTTCCTGTTGTTCCTGTTGTTCCAGTTGTTCCTGTTGTTCCTGTTGTTCCTGTTGTTCCTGTTGTTCCTGTTGTTCTTGTTGTTCTTGTTGTTCTAGTTGTTCTTGTTGTTCCTGTTGTTCTATTTGTTCCTGTTGTTCCTGTTGTTCCTGTTGTTCTTGTTGTTCTTGTTGTTCTTGTTGCTCTTGTTGCTCTTGTTGCTCTTGTTGCTCTTGTTGCTCTTGTTGCTCTTGTTGTTCTTGTTGCTCTTGTTGCTCTTGTTGCTCTTGTTGCTCTTGTTGTTCTTCTTGTTCACCTTGTTCTTCTTGTTCTTCTTGTTCTTCTTGTTCTTGTTGTTCTTGTTGCTCTTGTTGTTCTTGCTGTTCTTGTTCATCTTGTTCTTCTTGTTCTTCCTGTTCTTCGTGTTCTTCTTGTTCTTCTTGATCTTCTTGTTCTTCTTGTTCTTCTTGTTCGTGTTGCTCGTGTTGTTCTTCTTGTTCTTCTTGTTCTTCTTGTTCTTCTTGTTCTTGTTGTTCTTGTTGTTCTCGTTGTTTCCGTTGGTCTCGTTGTTCCCGTTGTTCTCGTTGTTCTCGTTGTTTTCGTTGTTCTTGTTGATCTTGTTGCTCTTGTTGTTCTTGTTGTTCTTGTTGTTCTTCTTGTTCCTGTTGTTCTTCTTGTTCCTGTTGTTCTAGTTGTTCTTGTTGTTCCTGTTGTTCCTGTTGTTCCTGTTGTTCTTGTTGTTCTTGTTGTTCTTGTTGCTCTTGTTGCTCTTGTTGCTCTTGTTGCTCTTGTTGCTCTTGTTGCTCTTGTTGCTCTTGTTGCTCTTGTTGCTCTTGTTGCTCTTGTTGCTCTTGTTGCTCTTATTGCTCTTGTTGCTCTTGTTGCTCTTGTTGCTCTTGTTGTTCTTCTAGTTCTTGTTGTTCTTGTTGTTCTTGTTGTTCGTGTTGTTCGTGTTGTTCTTCTTGTTCTTCTTGTTCTTCTTGTTCTTCTTGTTCTTCTTGCTCTTGTTGTTCTTGTTGTTCTTGCAGCTGTCGTTTTTCTTGTTGTTCTTGTTGTTCTTGTTGTTCTTGTTGTTCTTGTTGTTCTTGTTGTTCTTGTTGTTCTTGTTCTTGTTGTTCTTGTTGTACATGTTGTTGTTGTTCTTGTTGTTCTTGTTGTTGTTGTTGTTGTTCTTGTTGTTGTTGTTGTTGTTCTTGTTGTTCTTGTTGTTCTTCTTGTTCTTCTTGTTGTTCTTCGTGTTCTTCTTGTTGTTGTTGTTCTTGTTGTTCTTGTTGTTCTTGTTCTTGTTGTTCTTGTTGTTCTTGTTGTTCTTGTTCTTGTTGTTCTTCTTGTTCTTCTTGTTCTTGTTTTTCTTGTTGTTCTTGTTGTTCTAGTTGTTCTTGTTGTTCCTGTTGCTCTAGTTGTTCTTGTTGTTCCTGTTGTTCCTGTTGTTCCTGTTGTTCCTGTTGTTCTTGTTGTTCTTGTTGTTCTTGTTGTTCTTGTTGCTCTTGTTGCTCTTGTTGCTCTTGTTGCTCTTGTTGCTCTTGTTGCTCTTATTGTTCTCGTTGTTCTTGTTGCTCTTGTTGCTCTTGTTGCTCTTGTTGCTCTTGTTGCTCTTCTTGTTCTTCTTGTTCTTCTTGTTCTTCTTGTTCTTCTTGTTCTTCTTGTTCTTCTTGTTCTTCTTGTTCTTCTTGTTCTTCTTGATCTTCTTGTTCTTCTTGTTCTTCTTGTTCTTCTTGTTCTTCTGTTCTTCTTGTTCTTGTTGTTCTTGTTGTTCTTGTTGTTCTTGTTGTTCTTGTTGTTGTTGTTCTTGTTGTTCTTGTTGTTCTTGTTGTTCTTGTTGTTCTTGTTGTTCTTGTTGTTCTTGTTGTTCTTGTTGTTCTTGTTGTTCTTATTGTTGTTCTTGTTGTTGTTCTTGTTGTTGTTCTTGTTGTTCTTCTTGTTGGTCTTGTTGTTCTTGTTGTTGTTGTTCTTGTTGTTGTTGATCTTGTTGTTCTTGTTGTTCTTGTTCTTGTTGTTCTTGTTGTTCCTATTGTTCTTGTTGCTCTTGTTGCTCGTGTTGCTCTTGTTGCTCTTGTTGTTCCTGTTGTTCTTGTTGCTCTTGTTGTTCTTGTTGCTCTTGTTGTTCTTGTTCTTCTTGTTGCTCTTGTTGCTCTTGTTGTTCTTGTTGATCTTGTTGCTTTTGTTGTTCTCGTTGTTTCCGTTGGTCTCGTTGTTCCCGTTGTTCTCGTTGTTCTCGTTGTTTTCGTTGTTCTTGTTGATCTTGTTGCTCTTGTTGTTCTTGTTGTTCTTGTTGTTCTTCTTGTTCCTGTTGTTCTTCTTGTTCCTGTTGTTCTAGTTGTTCTTGTTGTTCCTGTTGTTCCTGTTGTTCCTGTTGTTCCTGTTGTTCTTGTTGTTCTTGTTGTTCTTGTTGTTGTTGTTGCTCTTGTTGCTCTTGTTGCTCTTGTTGCTCTTGTTGCTCTTGTTGCTCTTGTTGCTCTTGTTGCTCTTGTTGCTCTTGTTGCTCATGTTGCTCTTATTGCTCTTGTTGCTCTTGTTGCTCTTGTTGCTCTTGTTGCTCTTGTTGCTCTTGTTGTTCTTCTTGTTCTTCTTGTTCTTCTTGTTCTTCTTGTTCTTCTTGTTCTTCTTGTTCTTCTTGTTCTTCTTGTTCTTCTTGTTCTTGTTGCTCTTGTTGTTCTTGCTGTTCTTGTTCTTCTTGTTCTTCTTGTTCTTCCTGTTCGTCCTGTTCTTCGTGTTCTTCTTGTTCTTCTTGATCTTCTTGTTCTTCTTGTTCTTCTTGTTCGTGTTGCTCGTGTTGTTCTTCTTGTTCTTCTTGTTCTTCTTGTTCTTGTTGTTCTTGTTGTTCTTGTTGTTGTTGTTGTTCTTGTTGTTCTTGTTGTTCTTGTTGTTCGTGTTGTTCTTCTTGCTCTTGTTGTTCTTGTTGTTCTTGCAGCTCTTGTTTTTCTTGTTGTTCTTGTTTTTCTTGTTGTTCTTGTTGTTCTTGTTGTTCTTGTTGTTCTTGATGTTCTTGTTGTTCTTGTTGTTCTTGTTGTTCTTGTTCTTGTTGTTCTTGTTGTTCATGTTGTTGTTGTTCTTGTTGTTCTTCTTGTTCTTGTTGTTGTTGTTGTTCTTCTTGTTCTTCTTGTTGTTCTTCTTGTTCTTCTTGTTGTTGTTGTTCTTGTTGTTCTTGTTGTTCTTGTTCTTCTTGTTCTTGTTGTTCTTCTAGTTCTTGTTGTTCTTGTTGTTCTTGTTGTTCGTGTTGTTCGTGTTGTTCTTCTTGTTCTTCTTGTTCTTCTTGTTCTTCTTGTTCTTCTTCTTCTTCTTGTTCTTCTTGTTCTTGTTGTTCTTGTTGTTCTTGTTGTTGTTGTTGTTGTTCTTGTTGTTCTTGGTGTTCGTGTTGTTCTTCTTGCTCTTGTTGTTCTTGTTGTTCTTGCAGCTCTCGTTTTTCTTGTTGTTCTTGTTGTTCTTGTTTTTCTTGTTGTTCTTGTTGTTCTTGTTGTTCTTGTTCTTGTTGTTCTTGTTGTACATGTTGTTGTTGTTCTTGTTGTTCTTGTTGTTGTTGTTGTTGTTCTTGTTGTTCTTCTTGTTCTTCTTGTTGTTCTTCGTGTTCTTCTTGTTGTTGTTGTTCTTGTTGTTCTTGTTGTTCTTGTTCTTGTTGTTCTTGTTGTTCTTCTTGTTCTTGTTTTTCTTGTTGTTCTTGTTGTTCGTGTTGTTCGTGTTGTTCTTCTTGTTCTTCTTGTTCTTCTTGTTCTTCTTGTTCTTCTTGTTCTTCTTGTTCTTGGTGTTCGTGTTGTTCTTCTTGCTCTTGTTGTTCTTGTTGTTCTTGCAGCTGTCGTTTTTCTTGTTGTTCTTGTTGTTCTTGTTGTTCTTGTTGTTCTTGTTGTTCTTGTTGTTCTTGTTGTTCTTGTTCTTGTTGTTCTTGTTGTACATGTTGTTGTTGTTCTTGTTGTTCTTGTTGTTCTTGTTGTTGTTGTTGTTGTTCTTGTTGTTCTTCTTGTTCTTCTTGTTCTTCTTGTTCTTCTTGTTGTTCTCCGTGTTCTTGTTGTTGTTGTTGTTCTTGTTGTTCTTGTTGTTCTTGTTCTTGTTGTTCTTCTTGTTCTTCTTGTTCTTGTTTTTCTTGTTGTTCTTGTTGTTCTAGTTGTTCTTGTTGTTCCTGTTGCTCTTGTTGTTCTTGTTGTTCCTGTTGTTCCTGTTGTTCCTGTTGTTCCTGTTGTTCTTGTTGTTCTTGTTGTTCTTGTTGTTCTTGTTGTTCTTGTTGTTCTTGTTGCTCTTGTTGCTCTTGTTGCTCTTGTTGCTCTTGTTGCTCTTGTTGCTCTTGTTGTTCTTGTTGCTCTTGTTGTTCTTGTTGCTCTTGTTGCTCTTGTTGCTCTTGTTGTTCTTCTTGTTCTTCTTGTTCTTCTTGATCTTCTTGTTCTTCTTGTTCTTCTTGTTCTTCTTGTTCTTCTGTTCTTCTTGTTCTTGTTGTTCTTGTTGTTCTTGTTGTTCTTGTTGTTCTTGTTGTTGTTGTTCTTGTTGTTCTTGTTGTTCTTGTTGTTCTTGTTGTTCTTGTTGTTCTTATTGTTGTTCTTGTTGTTGTTCTTGTTGTTGTTCTTGTTGTTGTTCTTGTTGTTGTTCTTGTTGGTCTTGTTGTTCTTTTTGTTCTTGTTCTTGTTGTTCTTGTTGTTCCTATTGTTCTTGTTGCTCTTGTTGCTCGTGTTGCTCTTGTTGCTCTTGTTGTTCCTGTTGTTCTTGTTGCTCTTGTTGTTCTTGTTGCTCTTGTTGTTCTTGTTCTTCTTGTTGCTCTTGTTGCTCTTGTTGTTCTTGTTGTTCTTGTTATTCCTGTTGTTCCTGTTGTTCCAGTTGTTCCTGTTGTTCCTGTTGTTCCTGTTGTTCCTGTTGTTCCTGTTGTTCTTGTTGTTCTTGTTGTTCTAGTTGTTCTTGTTGTTCCTGTTGTTCTAGTTGTTCCTGTTGTTCCTGTTGTTCCTGTTGTTCTTGTTGTTCTTGTTGTTCTTGTTGCTCCTGTTGCTCTTGTTGCTCTTGTTGCTCTTGTTGCTCTTGTTGCTCTTGTTGTTCTTGTTGCTCTTGTTGCTCTTGTTGCTCTTGTTGCTCTTGTTGTTCTTCTTGTTCACCTTGTTCTTCTTGTTCTTCTTGTTCTTCTTGTTCTTGTTGTTCTTGTTGCTCTTGTTGTTCTTGCTGTTCTTGTTCTTCTTGTTCTTCTTGTTCTTCCTGTTCTTCGTGTTCTTCTTGTTCTTCTTGATCTTCTTGTTCTTCTTGTTCTTCTTGTTCGTGTTGCTCGTGTTGTTCTTCTTGTTCTTCTTGTTCTTCTTGTTCTTGTTGTTCTTGTTGTTCTTGTTGTTGTTGTTGTTCTTGTTGTTCTTGTTGTTCTTGTTGTTCTTGTTGTTCGTGTTGTTCTTCTTGCTCTTGTTGTTCTTGTTGTTCTTGCAGCTCTTTTTTTTCTTGTTGTTCTTGTTTTTCTTGTTGTTCTTGTTGTTCTTGTTGTTCTTGTTGTTCTAGTTGTTCTTGATGTTCTTGTTTTTCTTGTTGTTGTTGTTGTTGTTCTTGTTGTTCTTGGTGTTCGTGTTGTTCTTCTTGCTCTTGTTGTTCTTGTTGTTCTTGCAGCTCTCGTTTTTCTTGTTGTTCTTGTTGTTCTTGTTGTTCTTGTTGTTCTTGTTGTTCTTGTTGTTCTTGTTGTTCTTGTTGTTCTTGTTGTTCTTGTTCTTGTTGTTCTTGTTGTACATGTTGTTGTTGTTCTTGTTGTTCTTGTTGTTCTTGTTGTTGTTGTTGTTGTTCTTCTTGTTCTTGTTGTTCTTCTTGTTCTTCTTGTTGTTCTTCGTGTTCTTCTTGTTGTTGTTGTTCTTGTTGTTCTTGTTGTTCTTGTTCTTGTTGTTCTTCTTGTTCTTCTTGTTCTTGTTTTTCTTGTTGTTCTTGTCGTTCTAGTTGTTCTTGTTGTTCCTGTTGCTCTAGTTGTTCTTGTTGTTCCTGTTGTTCCTGTTGTTCCTGTTGTTCCTGTTGTTCTTGTTGTTCTTGTTGTTCTTGTTGTTCTTGTTGCTCTTGTTGCTCTTGTTGCTCTTGTTGCTCTTGTTGCTCTTGTTGCTCTTGTTGCTCTTGTTGCTCTTGTTGTTCTTGTTGCTCTTGTTGCTCTTGTTGTTCTTCTTGTTCTTCTTGTTCTTCTTGTTCTTCTTGTTCTTCTTGTTCTTCTTGTTCTTCTTGTTCTTCTTGTTCTTCTTGTTCTTCTTGTTCTTCTTGTTCTTCTTGTTCTTCTTGTTCTTCTTGGTCTTCTTGTTCTTCTTGTTCTTCTTGCTCTTCTTGTTCTTCTTGGTCTTCTTGTTCTTCTTGTTCTTCTTGTTCTTCTTGTTCTTCTTGTTCTTCTTGTTCTTGTTGTTCTTGTTGCTCTTGTTGTTCTTCTTGTTCTTCTTGTTCTTCTTGTTCTTCTTGTTCTTGTTGCTCTTCTTGTTCTTCTTGTTCTTGTTGTTCTTGTTGCTCTTGTTGTTCTTGTTGTTCTTGTTGTTCTTGTTGTTCTTGTTGTTCTTGTTGTTCTTGTTGTTCTTGTTGCTCTTGTTGCTTGTGTTGCTCTTGTTGCTCTTGTTGTTCTTGTTGTTCTTGTTGCTCTTGTTGCTCTTGTTGCTCTTGTTGTTCTTGTTGATCTTGTTGCTTTTGTTGTTCTCGTTGTTTCCGTTGGTCTCGTTGTTCCCGTTG
The DNA here is from genome assembly GCF_051020955.1 of Megalopta genalis. Taxonomy (NCBI): domain Eukaryota; kingdom Metazoa; phylum Arthropoda; class Insecta; order Hymenoptera; family Halictidae; genus Megalopta; species Megalopta genalis. Next base: position 1,658,878 of record NW_027476097.1, read on the forward strand.
TTCTCGTTGCTCTTGTTGCTCTTGTTGCTCTTGTTGCTCTTGTTGCTCTTGTTGCTCTTGTTGCTCTTATTGTTCTTGTTGTTCTTGTTGCTCTTGTTGCTCTTGTTGCTCTTGTTGTTCTTCTTGTTCTTCTTGTTCTTCTTGTTCTTCTTGTTCTTCTTGTTCTTCTTGTTCTTCTTGTTCTTCTTGTTCTTCTTGTTCTTCTTGATCTTCTTGTTCTTCTTGTTCTTCTTGTTCTTCTTGTTCTTCTGTTCTTCTTGTTCTTGTTGTTCTTGTTGTTCTTGTTGTTCTTGTTGTTCTTGTTGTTGTTGTTCTTGTTGTTCTTGTTGTTCTTGTTGTTCTTGTTGTTCTTGTTGTTCTTGTTGTTCTTGTTGTTCTTATTGTTGTTCTTGTTGTTGTTCTTGTTGTTGTTCTTGTTGTTCTTCTTGTTGGTCTTGTTGTTCTTGTTGTTGTTGTTCTTGTTGTTCTTGTTGTTCTTGTTGTTCTTGTTCTTGTTGTTCTTGTTGTTCCTATTGTTCTTGTTGCTCTTGTTGCTCGTGTTGCTCTTGTTGCTCTTGTTGTTCCTGTTGTTCTTGTTGCTCTTGTTGTTCTTGTTGCTCTTGTTGTTCTTGTTCTTCTTGTTGCTCTTGTTGCTCTTGTTGTTCTTGTTGTTCTTGTTATTCCTGTTGTTCCTGTTGTTCCAGTTGTTCCTGTTGTTCCTGTTGTTCCTGTTGTTCCTGTTGTTCCTGTTGTTCTTGTTGTTCTTGTTGTTCTAGTTGTTCTTGTTGTTCCTGTTGTTCTAGTTGTTCCTGTTGTTCCTGTTGTTCCTGTTGTTCTTGTTGTTCTTGTTGTTCTTGTTGCTCTTGTTGCTCTTGTTGCTCTTGTTGCTCTTGTTGCTCTTGTTGCTCTTGTTGTTCTTGTTGCTCTTGTTGCTCTTGTTGCTCTTGTTGCTCTTGTTGTTCTTCTTGTTCACCTTGTTCTTCTTGTTCTTCTTGTTCTTCTTGTTCTTCTTGTTCTTGTTGTTCTTGTTGCTCTTGTTGTTCTTGCTGTTCTTGTCCTTCTTGTTCTTCTTGTTCTTCCTGTTCTTCGTGTTCTTCTTGTTCTTCTTGATCTTCTTGTTCTTCTTGTTCTTCTTGTTCGTGTT
>NW_027476097.1:1682500-1690000 GCF_051020955.1 Megalopta genalis
CTTGTTGATCATGTTGCTCTTGTTGTTCTTGCTGAACGTGTTGCTTTTGTTGTTCTCGTTGTTTCCGTTGTTTCCGTTGGTCTCGTTGTTCCCGTTGTTCTCGTTGTTCTCGTTGCTCTTGTTGCTCTTGTTGCTCTTGTTGTTCTTGTTGTTCCTGTTGTTCCTGTTGTTCTTGTTGTTCCTGTTGTTCCTGTTGTTCCTGTTGTTCTTGTTGTTCTTGTTGTTCTTGTTTTTGTTGTTGTTCTTGTTGTTCTTGTTGCTCTTGTTGCTCTTGTTGCTCTTGTTGCTCTTGTTGCTCTTGTTGCTCTTCTTGTTCTTCTTGTTCTTCTTGTTCTTCTTGTTCTTCTTGTTCTTCTTGTTCTTCTTGTTCTTCTTGTTCTTCTTGTTCTTCTTGATCTTCTTGTTCTTCTTGTTCTTCTTGTTCTTCTTGTTCTTCTGTTCTTCTTGTTCTTGTTGTTCTTTTTGTTCTTGTTGTTCTTGTTGTTCTTGTTGTTGTTGTTCTTGTTGTTCTTGTTGTTCTTGTTGTTCTTGTTGTTCTTGTTGTTCTTGTTGTTCTTGTTGTTCTTGTTGTTCTTATTGTTGTTCTTGTTGTTGTTCTTGTTGTTGTTCTTGTTGTTCTTCTTGTTGGTCTTGTTGTTCTTGTTGTTGTTGTTCTTGTTGTTGTTGATCTTGTTGTTCTTGTTGTTCTTGTTCTTGTTGTTCTTGTTGTTCCTATTGTTCTTGTTGCTCTTGTGGCTCGTGTTGCTCTTGTTGCTCTTGTTGTTCCTGTTGTTCTTGTTGCTCTTGTTGTTCTTGTTGCTCTTGTTGTTCTTGTTCTTCTTGTTGCTCTTGTTGCTCTTGTTGTTCTTGTTGATCTTGTTGCTTTTGTTGTTCTCGTTGTTTCCGTTGGTCTCGTTGTTCCCGTTGTTCTCGTTGTTCTCGTTGTTTTCGTTGTTCTTGTTGATCTTGTTGCTCTTGTTGTTCTTGTTGTTCTTGTTGTTCTTCTTGTTCCTGTTGTTCTTCTTGTTCCTGTTGTTCTAGTTGTTCTTGTTGTTCCTGTTGTTCCTGTTGTTCCTGTTGTTCCTGTTGTTCTTGTTGTTCTTGTTGTTCTTGTTGTTCTTGTTGCTCTTGTTGCTCTTGTTGCTCTTGTTGCTCTTGTTGCTCTTGTTGCTCTTGTTGCTCTTGTTGCTCTTGTTGCTCTTGTTGCTCATGTTGCTCTTATTGCTCTTGTTGCTCTTGTTGCTCTTGTTGCTCTTGTTGCTCTTGTTGCTCTTGTTGTTCTTCTTGTTCTTCTTGTTCTTCTTGTTCTTCTTGTTCTTCTTGTTCTTCTTGTTCTTCTTGTTCTTCTTGTTCTTCTTGTTCTTCTTGTTCTTGTTGCTCTTGTTGTTCTTGCTGTTCTTGTTCTTCTTGTTCTTCTTGTTCTTCCTGTTCGTCCTGTTCTTCGTGTTCTTCTTGTTCTTCTTGATCTTCTTGTTCTTCTTGTTCTTCTTGTTCGTGTTGCTCGTGTTGTTCTTCTTGTTCTTCTTGTTCTTCTTGTTCTTGTTGTTCTTGTTGTTCTTGTTGTTGTTGTTGTTCTTGTTGTTCTTGTTGTTCTTGTTGTTCGTGTTGTTCTTCTTGCTCTTGTTGTTCTTGTTGTTCTTGCAGCTCTTGTTTTTCTTGTTGTTCTTGTTTTTCTTGTTGTTCTTGTTGTTCTTGTTGTTCTTGTTGTTCTTGATGTTCTTGTTGTTCTTGTTGTTCTTGTTGTTCTTGTTCTTGTTGTTCTTGTTGTTCATGTTGTTGTTGTTCTTGTTGTTCTTCTTGTTCTTGTTGTTGTTGTTGTTCTTCTTGTTCTTCTTGTTGTTCTTCTTGTTCTTCTTGTTGTTGTTGTTCTTGTTGTTCTTGTTGTTCTTGTTCTTCTTGTTCTTGTTGTTCTTCTAGTTCTTGTTGTTCTTGTTGTTCTTGTTGTTCGTGTTGTTCGTGTTGTTCTTCTTGTTCTTCTTGTTCTTCTTGTTCTTCTTGTTCTTCTTCTTCTTCTTGTTCTTCTTGTTCTTGTTGTTCTTGTTGTTCTTGTTGTTGTTGTTGTTGTTCTTGTTGTTCTTGGTGTTCGTGTTGTTCTTCTTGCTCTTGTTGTTCTTGTTGTTCTTGCAGCTCTCGTTTTTCTTGTTGTTCTTGTTGTTCTTGTTGTTCTTGTTGTTCTTGTTGTTCTTGTTGTTCTTGTTCTTGTTGTTCTTGTTGTACATGTTGTTGTTGTTCTTGTTGTTCTTGTTGTTGTTGTTGTTGTTCTTGTTGTTCTTCTTGTTCTTCTTGTTGTTCTTCGTGTTCTTCTTGTTGTTGTTGTTCTTGTTGTTCTTGTTGTTCTTGTTCTTGTTGTTCTTGTTGTTCTTCTTGTTCTTGTTTTTCTTGTTGTTCTTGTTGTTCGTGTTGTTCGTGTTGTTCTTCTTGTTCTTCTTGTTCTTCTTGTTCTTCTTGTTCTTCTTGTTCTTCTTGTTCTTGGTGTTCGTGTTGTTCTTCTTGCTCTTGTTGTTCTTGTTGTTCTTGCAGCTGTCGTTTTTCTTGTTGTTCTTGTTGTTCTTGTTGTTCTTGTTGTTCTTGTTGTTCTTGTTGTTCTTGTTGTTCTTGTTCTTGTTGTTCTTGTTGTACATGTTGTTGTTGTTCTTGTTGTTCTTGTTGTTCTTGTTGTTGTTGTTGTTGTTCTTGTTGTTCTTCTTGTTCTTCTTGTTCTTCTTGTTGTTCTTCGTGTTCTTCTTGTTGTTGTTGTTCTTGTTGTTCTTGTTGTTCTTGTTCTTGTTGTTCTTCTTGTTCTTCTTGTTCTTGTTTTTCTTGTTGTTCTTGTTGTTCTAGTTGTTCTTGTTGTTCCTGTTGCTCTAGTTGTTCTTGTTGTTCCTGTTGTTCCTGTTGTTCCTGTTGTTCCTGTTGTTCTTGTTGTTCTTGTTGTTCTTGTTGTTCTTGTTGTTCTTGTTGTTCTTGTTGCTCTTGTTGCTCTTGTTGCTCTTGTTGCTCTTGTTGCTCTTGTTGCTCTTGTTGTTCTTGTTGCTCTTGTTGTTCTTGTTGCTCTTGTTGCTCTTGTTGCTCTTGTTGTTCTTCTTGTTCTTCTTGTTCTTCTTGATCTTCTTGTTCTTCTTGTTCTTCTTGTTCTTCTTGTTCTTCTGTTCTTCTTGTTCTTGTTGTTCTTGTTGTTCTTGTTGTTCTTGTTGTTCTTGTTGTTGTTGTTCTTGTTGTTCTTGTTGTTCTTGTTGTTCTTGTTGTTCTTGTTGTTCTTATTGTTGTTCTTGTTGTTGTTCTTGTTGTTGTTCTTGTTGTTGTTCTTGTTGTTGTTCTTGTTGGTCTTGTTGTTCTTGTTGTTCTTGTTCTTGTTGTTCTTGTTGTTCCTATTGTTCTTGTTGCTCTTGTTGCTCGTGTTGCTCTTGTTGCTCTTGTTGTTCCTGTTGTTCTTGTTGCTCTTGTTGTTCTTGTTGCTCTTGTTGTTCTTGTTCTTCTTGTTGCTCTTGTTGCTCTTGTTGTTCTTGTTGTTCTTGTTATTCCTGTTGTTCCTGTTGTTCCAGTTGTTCCTGTTGTTCCTGTTGTTCCTGTTGTTCCTGTTGTTCCTGTTGTTCTTGTTGTTCTTGTTGTTCTAGTTGTTCTTGTTGTTCCTGTTGTTCTAGTTGTTCCTGTTGTTCCTGTTGTTCCTGTTGTTCTTGTTGTTCTTGTTGTTCTTGTTGCTCCTGTTGCTCTTGTTGCTCTTGTTGCTCTTGTTGCTCTTGTTGCTCTTGTTGTTCTTGTTGCTCTTGTTGCTCTTGTTGCTCTTGTTGCTCTTGTTGTTCTTCTTGTTCACCTTGTTCTTCTTGTTCTTCTTGTTCTTCTTGTTCTTGTTGTTCTTGTTGCTCTTGTTGTTCTTGCTGTTCTTGTTCTTCTTGTTCTTCTTGTTCTTCCTGTTCTTCGTGTTCTTCTTGTTCTTCTTGATCTTCTTGTTCTTCTTGTTCTTCTTGTTCGTGTTGCTCGTGTTGTTCTTCTTGTTCTTCTTGTTCTTCTTGTTCTTGTTGTTCTTGTTGTTCTTGTTGTTGTTGTTGTTCTTGTTGTTCTTGTTGTTCTTGTTGTTCTTGTTGTTCGTGTTGTTCTTCTTGCTCTTGTTGTTCTTGTTGTTCTTGCAGCTCTTGTTTTTCTTGTTGTTCTTGTTTTTCTTGTTGTTCTTGTTGTTCTTGTTGTTCTTGTTGTTCTAGTTGTTCTTGATGTTCTTGTTTTTCTTGTTGTTGTTGTTGTTGTTCTTGTTGTTCTTGGTGTTCGTGTTGTTCTTCTTGCTCTTGTTGTTCTTGTTGTTCTTGCAGCTCTCGTTTTTCTTGTTGTTCTTGTTGTTCTTGTTGTTCTTGTTGTTCTTGTTGTTCTTGTTGTTCTTGTTGTTCTTGTTGTTCTTGTTGTTCTTGTTGTTCTTGTTGTTCTTGTTCTTGTTGTTCTTGTTGTACATGTTGTTGTTGTTCTTGTTGTTCTTGTTGTTCTTGTTGTTGTTGTTGTTGTTCTTCTTGTTCTTGTTGTTCTTCTTGTTCTTCTTGTTGTTCTTCGTGTTCTTCTTGTTGTTGTTGTTCTTGTTGTTCTTGTTGTTCTTGTTCTTGTTGTTCTTCTTGTTCTTCTTGTTCTTGTTTTTCTTGTTGTTCTTGTCGTTCTAGTTGTTCTTGTTGTTCCTGTTGCTCTAGTTGTTCTTGTTGTTCCTGTTGTTCCTGTTGTTCCTGTTGTTCCTGTTGTTCTTGTTGTTCTTGTTGTTCTTGTTGTTCTTGTTGCTCTTGTTGCTCTTGTTGCTCTTGTTGCTCTTGTTGCTCTTGTTGCTCTTGTTGCTCTTGTTGCTCTTGTTGTTCTTGTTGTTCTTGTTGCTCTTGTTGCTCTTGTTGTTCTTCTTGTTCTTCTTGTTCTTCTTGTTCTTCTTGTTCTTCTTGTTCTTCTTGTTCTTCTTGTTCTTCTTGTTCTTCTTGTTCTTCTTGTTCTTCTTGTTCTTCTTGTTCTTCTTGTTCTTCTTGGTCTTCTTGTTCTTCTTGTTCTTCTTGTTCTTCTTGTTCTTCTTGGTCTTCTTGTTCTTCTTGTTCTTCTTGTTCTTCTTGTTCTTCTTGTTCTTCTTGTTCTTGTTGTTCTTGTTGCTCTTGTTGTTCTTCTTGTTCTTCTTGTTCTTCTTGTTCTTGTTGTTCTTGTTGCTCTTCTTGTTCTTCTTGTTCTTGTTGTTCTTGTTGCTCTTGTTGTTCTTGTTGTTCTTGTTGTTCTTGTTGTTCTTGTTGTTCTTGTTGTTCTTGTTGCTCTTGTTGCTTGTGTTGCTCTTGTTGCTCTTGTTGTTCTTGTTGTTCTTGTTGCTCTTGTTGCTCTTGTTGCTCTTGTTGTTCTTGTTGATCTTGTTGCTTTTGTTGTTCTCGTTGTTTCCGTTGGTCTCGTTGTTCCCGTTGTTCTCGTTGCTCTTGTTGCTCTTGTTGCTCTTGTTGCTCTTGTTGCTCTTGTTGCTCTTATTGTTCTTGTTGTTCTTGTTGCTCTTGTTGCTCTTGTTGCTCTTGTTGTTCTTCTTGTTCTTCTTGTTCTTCTTGTTCTTCTTGTTCTTCTTGTTCTTCTTGTTCTTCTTGTTCTTCTTGTTCTTCTTGTTCTTCTTGATCTTCTTGTTCTTCTTGTTCTTCTTGTTCTTCTTGTTCTTCTGTTCTTCTTGTTCTTGTTGTTCTTGTTGTTCTTGTTGTTCTTGTTGTTCTTGTTGTTGTTGTTCTTGTTGTTCTTGTTGTTCTTGTTGTTCTTGTTGTTCTTGTTGTTCTTGTTGTTCTTGTTGTTCTTATTGTTGTTCTTGTTGTTGTTCTTGTTGTTGTTCTTGTTGCTCTTCTTGTTGGTCTTGTTGTTCTTGTTGTTGTTGTTCTTGTTGTTCTTGTTCTTGTTGTTCTTGTTGTTCCTATTGTTCTTGTTGCTCTTGTTGCTCGTGTTGCTCTTGTTGCTCTTGTTGTTCCTGTTGTTCTTGTTGCTCTTGTTGTTCTTGTTGCTCTTGTTGTTCTTGTTCTTCTTGTTGCTCTTGTTGCTCTTGTTGTTCTTGTTGTTCTTGTTATTCCTGTTGTTCCTGTTGTTCCAGTTGTTCCTGTTGTTCCTGTTGTTCCTGTTGTTCCTGTTGTTCCTGTTGTTCTTGTTGTTCTTGTTGTTCTAGTTGTTCTTGTTGTTCCTGTTGTTCTAGTTGTTCCTGTTGTTCCTGTTGTTCCTGTTGTTCTTGTTGTTCTTGTTGTTCTTGTTGCTCTTGTTGCTCTTGTTGCTCTTGTTGCTCTTGTTGCTCTTGTTGCTCTTGTTGTTCTTGTTGCTCTTGTTGCTCTTGTTGCTCTTGTTGCTCTTGTTGTTCTTCTTGTTCACCTTGTTCTTCTTGTTCTTCTTGTTCTTCTTGTTCTTGTTGTTCTTGTTGCTCTTGTTGTTCTTGCTGTTCTTGTCCTTCTTGTTCTTCTTGTTCTTCCTGTTCTTCGTGTTCTTCTTGTTCTTCTTGATCTTCTTGTTCTTCTTGTTCTTCTTGTTCGTGTTGCTCGTGTTGTTCTTCTTGTTCTTCTTGTTCTTCTTGTTCTTGTTGTTCTTGTTGTTCTTGTTGTTGTTGTTGTTCTTGTTGTTCTTGTTGTTCTTGTTGTTCTTGTTGTTCGTGTTGTTCTTCTTGCTCTTGTTGTTCTTGTTGTTCTTGCAGCTCTTGTTTTTCTTGTTGTTCTTGTTTTTCTTGTTGTTCTTGTTGTTCTTGTTGTTCTTGTTGTTCTTGTTGTTCTTGATGTTCTTGTTGTTCTTGTTGTTGTTGTTGTTGTTCTTGTTGTTCTTGGTGTTCGTGTTGTTCTTCTTGCTCTTGTTGTTCTTGTTGTTCTAGCAGCTCTCGTTTTTCTTGTTGTTCTTGTTGTTCTTGTTGTTCTTGTTGTTCTTGTTGTTCTTGTTGTTCTTGTTGTTCTTGTTCTTGTTGTTCTTGTTGTACATGTTGTTGTTGTTCTTGTTGTTCTTGTTGTTCTTGTTCTTGTTGTTCTTCTTGTTCTTCTTGTTCTTGTTTTTCTTGTTGTTCTTGTTGTTCTAGTTGTTCTTGTTGTTCCTGTTGCTCTAGTTGTTCTTGTTGTTCCTGTTGTTCCTGTTGTTCCTGTTGTTCCTGTTGTTCTTGTTGTTCTTGTTGTTCTTGTTGTTCTAGTTGCTCTTGTTGCTCTTGTTGCTCTTGTTGCTCTTGTTGCTCTTGTTGCTCTTGTTGCTCTTGTTGCTCTTGTTGTTCTTGTTGTTCTTGTTGCTCTTGTTGCTCTTGTTGTTCTTCTTGTTCTTCTTGTTCTTCTTGTTCTTCTTGTTCTTCTTGTTCTTCTTGTTCTTCTTGTTCTTCTTGTTCTTCTTGTTCTTCTTGATCTTCTTGTTCTTCTTGTTCTTCTTGTTCTTCTTGTTCTTCTTGTTCTTCTTGTTCTTCTGTTCTTCTTGTTCTTGTTGTTCTTGTTGTTCTTGTTGTTCTTGTTGTTCTTGTTGTTCTTGTTGTTCTTGTTGTTGTTGTTCTTGTTGTTCTTGTTGTTCTTGTTGTTCTTGTTGTTCTTGTTGTTCTTGTTGTTCTTATTGTTGTTCTTGTTGTTGTTCTTGTTG
>NW_027476097.1:1717500-1720000 GCF_051020955.1 Megalopta genalis
TCTTGTTGCTCTTGTTGCTCTTGTTGCTCTTGTTGCTCTTGTTGTTCTTGTTGTTCTTGTTGTTCCTGTTGTTCCTGTTGTTCCAGTTGTTCCTGTTGTTCCTGTTGTTCTTGTTGTTCTTGTTATTCTTCTTGTTCTTCTTGTTCTTCTTGTTCTTCTTGTTCTTCATGTTCTTCTTGTTCTTCTTGTTCTTCTTGTTCTTCTTGTTCTTCTTGTTCTTCTTGTTCTTCTTGTTCTTCTTGTTCTTCTTGTTCTTGTTGTTCTTGTTGTTCTTGTTGTTGGTGTTGTTGTTGTTCTTGTTCTTGTTGTTCTTGTTGTTGTTGTTCTTGTTGTTCTTGTTGTTCTTGTTGTTCTTGATGTTCTTGTTGTTCTTGTTGTTCCTGTTGTTCTAGTTGCTCTTGTCGTTCCTGTTGTTCCTGTTGTTCCTGTTGTTCTTGTTGTTCTTGTTGTTATTGTTGTTCTTGTTGTTCTTGTTGTTCTTGTTGCTCTTGTTGCTCGTGTTGCTCTTGTTGCTCTTGTTGCTCTTCTTGTTCTTGTTGTTCTTGTTGCTCTTGTTGCTCTTGTTGTTCTTATTGATCTTGTTGCTTTTGTTGATCTCGTTGTTTCCGTTGATCTCGTTGTTCCCGTTGTTCTCGTTGTTCTCGTTGATCTTGTTGATCTTATTGCTCTTGTTGTTCTTGTTGTTCTTGTTGTTCCTGTTGTTCCTGTTGTTCCAGTTGTTCCTGTCGTTCCTGTTGTTCTTGTTGCACTTGTTATTCTTCTTGTTCGTCTTGTTCTTCTTGTTCTTCTTGTTCTTCTTGTTCTTCTTGTTCTTCTTGTTCTTGTTGTTCTTGTTGCTCTTGTTGCTCTTGTTGCTCTTGTTGTTCTTGTTGAACTTGTTGAACTTGTTGCTTTTGTTGCTCTCGTTGTTTCCGTTGGTCTCGTTGTTCCCGTTGATCTCGCTGTTCTCGTTGTTCTCGTTGCTCTGGTTGTTCTTGTTGTCCTTGTTGTTCTTGTTGTTCTTGTTTTCTTGTTGTTCTTGTTGTTCTTCTTGTTCCTGTTGTTCTTGTTGTTCTTCTTGTTCTTCTTGTTCCTGTTGTTCTTGTTGTTCTTGTTCTTGTTGTTGTTGTTCTTGTTGTTCTTGTTGTTCTTGTTGTTCTTGTTGTTCTTGTTGTTCTTGTTGTTCTTGTTGTTCTTGTTGTTCGTATTGTTCTTCTTGCTCTTGTTGTTCTTGCTGTTCCTGCTGCTCTTGTTTTTCTTGTTGTTCTTGTTGTTCATGTTGTTCGTATTGTTCTTCTTGCCCTTGTTGTTCTTGCTGTTCTTGCTGCTCTTGTTTTTCTTGTTGTTCTTGTTGTTCATGTTGCTGTTGTTCTTGTTGATCCTGTTGTACTTGTTCTTGTTGTTCTTGTTGATCTTGTTCTTGTTGTTCTTGTTGTTGTTGTTGTTCTTGTTGTTCTTGTTGTTCTTGTTGTACTTGTTGTACTTGTTGTTCTTGTTGTTCTTGTTGTTCTTGTTGTTCTTGTTGCTCTTGTTGTGCTTGTTCTTGTTGTTATTGTTGTTCTTGTTGTTCTTGTTGATCTTGTTGATCTTGTTGATCTTGTTGCTCTTGTTGTTCTTGTTGCTCTTGTTGCTCTTGTTGTTCTTGTTGTTCTTGTTGTTCTTGTTGATCTTGTTGTTCTTGTTCTTCTTGTTCTTCTTGTTCTTCTTGTTCTTCTTGTTCTTCTTGTTCTTCTTGTTGTTCTTGTTGTTCTTGTTGATCTTGTTGTTCTTGTTCTTCTTGTTCTTCTTGTTCTTCTTGTTCTTCTTGTTCTTCTTGTTCTTCTTGTTCTTCTTGTTCTTCTTGTTCTTCTTGTTCTTCTTGTTCTTCTTGTTCTTCTTGTTCTTCTTGTTCTTCTTGTTCTTCTTGTTCTTCTTGTTCTTCTTGTTCTTCTTGTTCTTCTTGTTCTTCTTGTTCTTCTTGTTCTTCTTGTTCTTCTTGTTCTTCTTGTTCTTCTTGTTCTTCTTGTTCTTCTTGTTCTTCTTGTTCTTCTTGTTCTTCTTGTTCTTCTTGTTCTTCTTGTTCTTCTTGTTCTTCTTGTTCTTCTTGTTCTTCTTGTTCTTCTTGTTCTTCTTGTTCTTCTTGTTCTTCTTGTTCTTCTTGTTCTTCTTGTTCTTCTTGTTCTTCTTGTTCTTCTTGTTCTTCTTGTTCTTCTTGTTCTTCTTGTTCTTCTTGTTCTTCTTGTTCTTCTTGCTCTTCTTGTTATTCTTGCTCTTCTTGTTCTTCTTGTTCTTCTTGTTCTTCTTGTTCTTCTTGTTCTTCTTGTTCTTCTTGTTCTTCTTGTTCTTCTTGTTCTTCTTGTTCTTCTTGTTCTTCTTGTTCTTCTTGTTCTTCTTGTTCTTCTTGTTCTTCTTGTTCTTCTTGTTCTTCTTGTTCTTCTTGTTCTTCTTGTTCTTCTTGTTCTTCTTGTTCTTCTTGTTCTTCTTGTTCTTCTTGTTATTCTTGTTCTTCTTGTTCTTCTTGTTCTTCTTGTTCTTCTTGTTC
>NW_027476097.1:1732500-1735000 GCF_051020955.1 Megalopta genalis
GTTGTTCCTGTTATTCCTGTTGTTCCTGTTGTTCCTGTTGTTCCTGTTGTTCCTGTTGTTCCTGTTGTTCCTGTTGTTCTTGTTGTTCTTGTTGTTCTTGTTGTTCTTGTTGTTCTTGTTGTTCTTGTTGTTCTTGTTGTTCTTCTTGTTCTTGTTGTTCTTGTTGCTCTTGTTGCTCTTGTTGCTCTTGTTGATCTTGTTGAACTTGTTGCTCTTGTTGCTCTTGTTGTTGTTGTTGCTCTCGTTGTTTCCGTTGGTCTCGTTGTTCCCGTTGATCTCGCTGTTCTCGTTGTTCTCGTTGTTCTCGTTGCTCTGGTTGTTCTTGTTGCCCTTGTTGTTCTTGTTGTCCTTGTTTTCTTGTTGTTCTTGTTGTTCTTGTTCTTCTTGTTATTCTTGTTATTCTTGTTGTTCTTGTTGCTCTTGTTGTTCCTGTTGTTCTTGTTGTTCTTGTTGTTCTTCTTGTTCCTGTTGTTCTTGTTGTTCTTCGTGTTCTTCTCGTTCCTGTTGTTCTTGTTGTTCTTGTTCTTGTTGTTGTTGTTCTTGTTGTTCTTGTTGTTCTTGTTGTTCTTGTTGTTCGTATTGTTCTTCTTGCTCTTGTTGTTCTTGCTGTTCTTGCTGCACTTGTTTTTCTTGTTGTTCTTGTTGTTCATGTTGCTGTTGTTCTTGTTGATCCTGTTGTACTTGTTCTTGTTGTTCTTGTTGATCTTGTTCTTGTTGTTCTTGTTGTTCTTGTTGTTCTTGTTGTTCTTGTTGTTCTTGTTGTTCTTGTTGTTGTTGTTCTTGTTGTTCTTGTTGTTCTTGATGTTCTTGTTGTTCTTGTTGTTCCTGTTGTTCTAGTTGCTCTTGTTGTTCCTGTTGTTCCTGTTGTTCCTCTTGTTCCTGTTGTTCCTGTTGTTCCTGTTGTTCTTGTTGTTCTTGTTGTTCTTGTTGTTCTTGTTGCTCTTGTTGCTCTTGTTGCTCTTTTTGTTCTTGTTGATCTTGTTGCTTTTGTTGTTCTCGTTGTTTCCGTTGGTCTCGTTGTTCCCGTTGTTCTCGTTGTTCTGTTTGTTCTTGTTGATCTTGTTGCCTTGTTGTTCTTGTTGTTCTTGTTGTTCCTGTTGTTCCTGTTGTTCCTGCTGTTCCTGTTGTTCCTGTTGTTCCTGTTGTTCCTGTTGTTCTTGTTGTTCTTGTTGTTCTTGTTGTTCTTCTTGTTCTTGTTGTTCTTCTTGTTCTTCTTGTTCTTGTTGTTCTTGTTGCTCTTGTTGCTCTTGTTGCTCTTGTTGCTCTTGTTGATCTTGTTGGTCTTGTTGTTCTTGCTGTTCTTGTTGTTCTTGTTGTTCTTGTTGTTCTTGTTGTTCTTGTTGTTCTTGTTGTTCTTGTTGCTCTTGTTGTTCTTGTTGATCTTGTTGCTTTTGTTGATCTCGTTGTTTCCGTTGATCTCGTTGTTCCCGTTGTTCTCGTTGTTCTCGTTGTTCTTGTTGATCTTATTGCTCTTGTTGTTCTTGTTGTTCTTGTTGTTCCTGTTGTTCCTGTTGTTCCAGTTGTTCCTGTTGTTCCTGTTGTTCCTGTTGTTCTTGTTGTTCTTGTTATTCTTCTTGTTCTTCTTGTTCTTCTTGATCTTCTTGTTCTTCTTGTTCTTCTTGTTCTTGTTGTTCTTGTTGTACTTGTTGCTCTTGTTGCTCTTGTTGCTCTTGTTGTTGTTGTTGATCTTGTTGCTTTTGTTGTCCTCGTTGTTTCCGTTGGTCTCGTTGTTCCCGTTGTTCTCGTTGTTCTGGTTGTTCTTGTTGATCTTGTTGCTCTTGTTGTTCTTGTTGTTCTTGTTGTTCCTGTTGTTCCTGTTGTTCCTGTTGTTCCTGTTGTTCCTGTTGTTCCTGTTGTTCCTGTTGTTCCTGTTGTTCCTGTTGTTCCTGTTGTTCCTGTTGTTCTTGTTGTTCTTGTTGTTCTTGTTGTTCTTGTTGTTCTTCTTGTTCTTGTTGTTCTTGTTGCTCTTGTTGATCTTGTTGAACTTGTTGTTCTTGTTGTTCTTGTTGTTCTTGTTGTTCTTGTTGTTCTTGTTGCTCTTGTTGCTCTTGTTGTTCTTGTTGCTATTGTTGCTCTTGTTGCTCTTGTTGTTCTTGTTGATCTTGTTGCTTTTGTTGTTCTCGTTGTTTCCGTTGGTCTCGCTGTTCCCGTTGTTCTGGTTGTTCTTGTTGATCTTGTGGTTCTTGTTGTTCTTGTTGTTCTTCTTGTTCTTCTTGTTCTTCTTGTTCTTCTTGTTCTTCTTGTTCTTCTTGTTCTTCTTGTTCTTCTTGTCCTTCTTGTTCTTCTTGTTCTTCTTGTTCTTCTTGTTCTTCTTGTTCTTCTTGTTCTTCTTGTTCTTCTTGTTTTTCTTGTTCTTCTTGTTCTTCTTGTTCTTCTTGTTCTTCTTGTTCTTCTTGTTCATCTTGTTCTTCTTGTTCTTCTTGTTCTTCTTGTTCTTCTTGTTCTTCTTGTTCTTCTAGTTCTTCTTGTTCTTCTTGTTCTTCTTGTTCTTCTTGTTCTT
>NW_027476097.1:1737500-1785000 GCF_051020955.1 Megalopta genalis
TTCTTCTTGCTCTTCTTGTTGTTCTTCTTGTTCTTCTTGTTGTTGTTGTTCTTGTTGTTCTTGTTGTTCTTGTTCTTGTTGTTCTTCTTGTTCTTGTTGTTCTTGTTGTTCTTGTTGTTCTTGTTGTTCTTGTTCTTGTTGTTCTTCTTGTTCTTGTTGTTCTTGTTGTTCTAGTTGTTCTTGTTGTTCCTGTTGTTCTAGTTGTTCTTGTTGTTCCTGTTGTTCCTGTTCTTCCTGTTGTTCCTGTTGTTCTTGTTGTTCTTGTTGTTCTCGTTGTTCTTGTTGCTCTTGTTGCTCTTGCTGCTCTTGTTGTTCTTGTTGTTCTTGTTGTTCTCGTTGTTCTTGTTGCTCTTGTTGCTCTTGTTGCTATTGTTGCTCTTGTTGTTCTTCTTGTTCTTCTTGTTCTTCTTGTTCATCTTGTTCTTCTTGTTCTTCTTGTTCTTCTTGTTCTTCTTGTTCTTCTTGTTCTTCTTGTTCTTCTTGTTCTTGTTGTTCTTGTTGTTCTTGTTGTTCTTGTTGTTCTTGTTGTTCTTGTTGTTGTTGTTCTTGTTGTTCGTGTTGTTCTTGTTGTTGTTCTTGTTGTTCTTGTTGTTGTTCTTGTTGTTGTTCTTGTTGTTCTTCTTGTTGTTCTTGTTGGTCTTGTTGTTCTTGTTGTTGTTGTTCTTGTTGTTGTTGATCTTGTTGTTCTTGTTGTTCTTGTTGTTCCTGTTGTTCTTGTTGCTCTTGTTGCTCGTGTTGCTCTTGTTGCTCTTGTTGTTCTTGTTGCTCTTGTTGTTCTTGTTCTTCTTGTTGCTCTTGTTGCTCTTGTTGTTCTTGTTGATCTTGTTGCTTTTGTTCTTCTCGTTGTTTCCGTTGGTCTCGTTGGTCTCGTTGTTCCCGCTGTTCTCGTTGTTCTCGTTGCTCTTGTTGTTCTAGTTGTTCTTGTTGTTCCTGTTGTTCTAGTTGTTCTTGTAGTTCCTGTTGTTCCTGTTGTTCTTGTTGTTCTTGTTGTTCGTGTTGTTCCTGTTGTTCCTGTTGTTCCTGCTGTTCTTGTTGTTCTTGTTGTTCTTGTTGTTGTTGTTGTTCTTGTTGTTCTTGTTGTTCCTGTTGCTCCTGTTGTACCTGTTGTTCTTGTTGTTCTTGTTGATCTTGTTGCTTTTGTCGTACTCGTTGTTTCCGTTGGTCTCGTTGTTCCCGTTGTTTTCGTTGTTCTGGTTGTTCTTGTTGATCTTGTTGCTCTTGTTGTTCTTGTTGCTTTTGTTGCTCTAGTTGTTTCCGTTGGTCTCGTTGTTCCCGTTGTTCCCGTTGTTCTCGCTGTTCTCGCTGTTCTCGTTGTTCTCGTTGATCTGGTTGTTCTTGTTGTTCTTGTTCTCTTGTTGTTCTTGTTGTTGTTGTTGTTCTTGTTGTTGTTGTTGTTCTTGATGTTCTTGTTGTTCTTGTTGTTCTTGTTGTTCTTGTTGTTCTTGTTGTTCTTGTTGTTCTTGTTGTTCTTGTTGTTCTTGTTGTTCTTCTTGTTCTTCTTGTTCTTCTTGTTCTTCTTGTTCTTCTTGTTCTTCTTGTTCTTCTTGTTCTTGTTGTTCTTGTTGCTCTTCTTGCACTTGTTGTTCTTGTTGATCTTGTTGCTTTTGTTGTTCTCGTTGTTTCCGTTGGTCTCGTTGTTCCCGTTGTTCTCGTTGTTCCCGTTGTTCTTGTTGATCTTGTTGCTCTTGTTTTTCTTGTTGTTCTTGTTGTTCTTGTTGTTCCTGTTGTTCCTGTTGTACCAGTTGTTCCTGTTGTTCCTGTTGTTCTTGTTGTTCTTCTTGTTCTTCTTGTTCTTCTTGTTCTTCTTGTTCTTCTTGTTCTTCTTGTTCTTCTTGTTCTTGTTGTTCTTGTTGCTCTTGTTGCTCTTGTTGTTCTTGTTGAACTTGTTGAACTTGTTGCTTTTGTTGCTCTCGTTGTTTCCGTTGGTCTCGTTGTTTCCGTTGGTCTCGTTGTTCCCGTTGTTCCCGCTGTTCCCGTTGTTCTCGCTGTTCTCGTTGTTCTCGCTGTTCTCGTTGCTCTGGTTGTTCCTGTTGTTCTTGTTGTTCCTGTTGTTCCTGTTGTTCTCGTTGTTCTCGTTGCTCTTCTTGTTCTAGTTGTTCTTGTTGTTCCTGTTGTTCTAGTTGTTCTTGTAGTTCTTGTTGCTCTTGTTGCTCTTGTTGTTCTTGTTGAACTTGTTGAACTTGTTGCTTTTGTTGCTCTCGTTGTTTCCGTTGGTCTCGTTGTTTCCGTTGGTCTCGTTGTTCCCGTTGTTCCCGCTGTTCCCGTTGTTCTCGCTGTTCTCGTTGTTCTCGCTGTTCTCGTTGCTCTGGTTGTTCCTGTTGTTCTTGTTGTTCCTGTTGTTCCTGTTGTTCTCGTTGTTCTCGTTGCTCTTCTTGTTCTAGTTGTTCTTGTTGTTCCTGTTGTTCTAGTTGTTCTTGTAGTTCCTGTTGTTCTTCTTGTTCTTGTTGTTCTTCTTGTTGTTCTTGTTCTTCATGTTCTTCTTGTTCTTCTTGTTCTTCTTGTTCTTGTTGTTCTTGATGCTCTTGTTGCACTTGTTGTTCTTGTTGCTCTTGTTGCACTTGTTGTTCTTGTTGTTTCCGTTGGTCTCGTTGTTCCCGTTGTTCTCGTTGTTCCCGTTGTTCTTGTTGATCTTGTTGCTCTTGTTTTTCTTGTTGTTCTTGTTGTTCCTGTTGTTCCTGTTGTTCCAGTTGTTCCTGTTGTTCCTGTTGTTCTTGTTGTTCTTCTTGTTCTTCTTGTTCTTCTTGTTCTTCTTGTTCTTCTTGTTCTTCTTGTTCTTGTTGTTCTTGTTGCTCTTGTTGCTCTTGTTGTTCTTGTTGAACTTGTTGAACTTGTTGCTTTTGTTGCTCTCGTTGTTTCCGTTGGTCTCGTTGTTCCCGTTGTTCCCGCTGTTCCCGTTGTTCTCGCTGTTCTCGTTGTTCTCGCTGTTCTCGTTGCTCTGGTTGTTCCTGTTGTTCTTGTTGTTCCTGTTGTTCCTGTTGTTCTCGTTGTTCTCGTTGCTCTTCTTGTTCTAGTTGTTCTTGTTGTTCCTGTTGTTCTAGTTGTTCTTGTAGTTCCTGTTGTTCTTCTTGTTCTTGTTGTTCTTCTTGTTGTTCTTGTTCTTCATGTTCTTCTTGTTCTTCTTGTTCTTGTTGTTCTTGTTGCTCTTGTTGCTCTTGTTGCTCTTGTTGTTCTTGTTGCTCTTGTTGCACTTGTTGTTCTTGTTGATCTTGTTGCTTTTGTTGTTCTCGTTGTTTCCGTTGGTCTCGTTGTTCCCGTTGTTCTCGTTGTTCTTGTTGCTCTTGTTGCTCTTGTTGTTCTTGTTGTTCTTGTTGTTCCTGTTGTTCCTGTTGTTCCAGTTGTTCCTGTTGTTCCTGTTGTTCTTGTTGTTCTTGTTATTCTTCTTGTTCTTCTTGTTCTTCTTGTTCTTCTTGTTCTTCTTGTTCTTCTTGCTCTTGTTGTTCTTGTTGCTCTTGTTGCTCTTGTTGCTCTTGTTGTTCTTGTTGAACTTGTTGAACTTGTTGCTTTTGTTGCTCTCGTTGTTTCCATTGGTCTCGTTGTTCCCGTTGTTCTCGCTGTTCTCGTTGTTCTCGTTGCTCTGGTTGTTCTTGTTGTTGTTGTTGTTCTTGTTGTTCTTGTTGTTCCTGTTGTTCCTGTTGTACCTGTTGTTCTTGTTGTTCTTGTTGATCTTGTTGCTTTTGTTGTACTCGTTGTTTCCGTTGGTCTCGTTGTTCCCGTTGTTCTCGTTGATCTGGTTGTTCTTGTTGTTCTTGTTCTCTTGTTGTTCTTGTTGTTGTTGTTGTTCTTGTTGTTGTTGTTGTTCTTGTTGTTCGTGTTGTTCTTGTTGCTCTTGTTGTTCTTGTTGAACTTGTTGAACTTGTTGCTTTTGTTGCTTTCGTTGTTTCCGTTGGTCTCGTTGTTCCCGTTGTTCTCGCTGTTCTCGTTGTTCTCGTTGTTCTCGTTGCTCTGGTTGTTCTTGTTGTCCTTGTTGTTCTTGTTGTTCTTGTTGCTCTTGTTGTTCCTGTTGTTCTTGTTGTTCTTGTTGTTCTTCTTGTTCCTGTTGTTCTTGTTGTTCTTGTTGTTCTTCTTGTTCCTGTTGTTCTTGTTGTTCTTGTTCTTGTTGTTTTTGTTCTTGTTGTTCTTGTTGTTCTTGTTGTTCTTGTTGTTCTTGTTGTTCTTGTTGTTCGTATTGTTCTTCTTGCTCTTGTTGTTCTTGCTGTTCTTGCTGCTCTTGTTTTTCTTGTTGTTCTTGTTGTTCATGTTGCTGTTGTTCTTGTTGATCCTGTTGTACTTGTTCTTGTTGTTCTTGTTGATCTTGTTCTTGTTGTTCTTGTTGTTGTTGTTCTTGTTGTTCTTGTTGTTCTTGTTGTTCTTGTTGTTCTTGTTGTACTTGTTGTTCTTGTTGTTCTTGTTTTTCTTGTTGTTCTTGTTGTTCTTGTTGCTCTTGTTGTTCTTGTTCTTGTTGTTATTGTTGTTCTTGTTGTTGTTGTTCTTGTTGTTGTTGTTCTTATTGTTGTTGTTCATGTAGTTCTTTTTGTTGTTGTTCTTGCTGTTCTTGTTGTTCTTGTTGTTCTTGTTGCTCTTGTTGCTCTTGTTGTTCTTGTTGTTCTTCTTGTTCTCGTTGTTCTTTTTGTCCTTGTTGTTCTTGCTGTTGTTGTTCCCGTTGTTCTCGTTCTTGTTGTTCTTCTTGTTGTTGTTGTTGTCGTTGTTGTTGTTCTTGTTGTTCATGATGTTGTTGTTCTGGTTGATGTTGTTGTTCTTGTTCTTGTTGTTCTTGTTGTTCTTGTTGTTCTTGTTGTTCTTGTTGATCTTGTTGATCTTGTTGTTCTTGTTGTTCTTGTTGTTCTTGTTGTTCTTGCTGATCTTGTTGTTCTTGTTGTTCTTGTTGTTCTTGTTGTTCTTGTTGTTATTGTTGTTCTTGTTGTTCTTGTTGTTCTTGTTGTTCTTGTTGTTCTTGTTGTTCTTGTTGCTCTTGTTGCTCTTGTTGTTCTTGCTGAACATGTTGCTTTTGTTGTTCTCGTTGTTTCCGTTGGTCTCGTTGTTCCCGCTGTTCTCGTTGTTCTCGTTGCTCTTGTTGTTCTAGTTGTTCTTGTTGTTCCTGTTGTTCTAGTTGTTCTTGTAGTTCCTGTTGTTCCTGCTGTTCTTGTTGTTCTTGTTGTTCTTGTTGTTCTTCTTGTTGTTCTTGTTCTTCATGTTCTTCTTGTTCTTCTTGTCCTTGTTGTTCTTGTTGCTCTTGTTGCTCTTGTTGTTCTTGTTGCTCTTGTTGCACTTGTTGTTCTTGATGATCTTGTTGCTTTTGTTGATCTCGTTGTTTCCGTTGGTCTCGTTGTTCCCGTTGTTCTCGTTGTTCCCGTTGTTCTTGTTGATCTTGTTGCTCTTGTTGTTCTTGTTGTTCTTGTTGTTCTTGTTGTTCCTGTTGTTCCTGTTGTTCCAGTTGTTCCTGTTGTTCCTGTTGTTCCTGTTGTTCTTGTTGTCGTTCTTGTTCTTCTTGTTCTTCTTGTTCTTCTTGTTCTTCTTGTTCTTCTTGTTCTTCTTGTTCTTGTCGTTCTTGTTGCTCTTGTTGCTCTTGTTGTTCTTGTTGAACTTGTTGAACTTGTTGCTTTTGTTGCTCTCGTTGTTTCCATTGGTCTCGTTGTTCCCGTTGTTTTCGTTGTTCTGGTTGTTCTTGTTGATCTTGTTGCTCTTGTTGTTCTTGTTGCTTTTGTTGCTCTAGTTGTTTCCGTTGGTCTCGTTGTTCCCGTTGTTCCCGTTGTTCTCGCTGTTCTCGCTGTTCTCGTTGTTCTCGTTGATCTGGTTGTTCTTGTTGTTCTTGTTCTCTTGTTGTTCTTGTTGTTGTTGTTGTTCTTGTTGTTGTTGTTGTTCTTGTTGTTGTTGTTGTTCTTGTTGTTCTTGTTGTTCTTGTTGTTCTTGTTGTTCTTGTTGTTCTTGTTGTTCTTGTTGTTCTTGTTGTTCTTGTTGATCTTGTTGATCTTGTTGTTCTTGTTGTTCTTGTTGTTCTTGTTCTTCTTGTTCTTCTTGTTCTTCTTGTTCTTCTTGTTGTTCTTGTTGTTCTTGTTGTTCTTGTAGTTCTTGTTGTTCTTGTTGTTCTTGTTGTTCTTCTTGTTCTTGTTGTTCTTCTTGTTCCTGTTGTTCTTGTTGTTCTTCTTGTTCCTGTTGTTCTTGTTGTTCTTCTTGTTCTTCTTGTTCCTGTTGTTCTTGTTGTTCTTGTTGATCTTGTTGATCTTGTTGTTCTTGTTGTTCTTGTTGTTCTTGTTCTTCTTGTTCTTCTTGTTCTTCTTGTTCTTCTTGTTGTTCTTGTTGTTCTTGTTGTTCTTGTAGTTCTTGTTGTTCTTGTTGTTCTTGTTGTTCTTCTTGTTCTTGTTGTTCTTCTTGTTCCCGTTGTTCTCGCTGTTCTCGTTGTTCTCGTTGTTCTCGTTGCTCTGGTTGTTCTTGTTGTCCTTGTTGTTCTTGTTGTTCTTGTTGCTCTTGTTGTTCCTGTTGTTCTTGTTGTTCTTGTTGTTCTTCTTGTTCCTGTTGTTCTTGTTGTTCTTGTTGTTCTTCTTGTTCCTGTTGTTCTTGTTGTTCTTGTTCTTGTTGTTTTTGTTCTTGTTGTTCTTGTTGTTCTTGTTGTTCTTGTTGTTCGTATTGTTCTTCTTGCTCTTGTTGTTCTTGCTGTTCTTGCTGCTCTTGTTTTTCTTGTTGTTCTTGTTGTTCACGTTGCTGTTGTTCTTGTTGATCCTGTTGTACTTGTTCTTGTTGTTCTTGTTGATCTTGTTCTTGTTGTTCTTGTTGTTGTTGTTCTTGTTGTTCTTGTTGTTCTTGTTGTTCTTGTTGTACTTGTTGTTCTTGTTGTTCTTGTTTTTCTTGTTGTTCTTGTTGTTCTTGTTGCTCTTGCTGTTCTTGTTCTTGTTGTTATTGTTGTTCTTGTTGTTGTTGTTCTTGTTGTTGTTGTTCTTATTGTTGTTGTTCATGTAGTTCTTTTTGTTGTTGTTCTTGCTGTTCTTGTTGTTCTTGTTGTTCTTGTTGCTCTTGTTGCTCTTGTTGATCTTGTTGTTCTTCTTGTTCTCGTTGTTCTTTTTGTCCTTGTTGTTCTTGCTGTTGTTGTTCCCGTTGTTCTCGTTCTTGTTGTTCTTCTTGTTGTTGTTGTTGTCGTTGTTGTTGTTCTTGTTGTTCATGATGTTGTTGTTCTGGTTGATGTTGTTGTTCTTGTTCTTGTTGTTCTTGTTGTTCTTGTTGTTCTTGTTGTTCTTGTTGATCTTGTTGATCTTGTTGTTCTTGTTGTTCTTGTTGTTCTTGTTGTTCTTGCTGATCTTGTTGTTCTTGTTGTTCTTGTTGTTCTTGTTGTTATTGTTGTTCTTGTTGTTCTTGTTGTTCTTGTTGTTCTTGTTGTTCTTGTTGCTCTTGTTGCTCTTGTTGTTCTTGCTGAACTTGTTGCTTTTGTTGTTCTCGTTGTTTCCGTTGGTCTCGTTGTTCCCGCTGTTCTCGTTGTTCTCGTTGCTCTTGTTGTTCTAGTTGTTCTTGTTGTTCCTGTTGTTCTAGTTGTTCTTGTAGTTCCTGTTGTTCCTGCTGTTCTTGTTGTTCTTGTTGTTCTTGTTGTTCTTCTTGTTGTTCTTGTTCTTCATGTTCTTCTTGTTCTTCTTGTCCTTGTTGTTCTTGTTGCTCTTGTTGCTCTTGTTGTTCTTGTTGCTCTTGTTGCACTTGTTGTTCTTGATGATCTTGTTGCTTTTGTTGATCTCGTTGTTTCCGTTGGTCTCGTTGTTCCCGTTGTTCTCGTTGTTCCCGTTGTTCTTGTTGATCTTGTTGCTCTTGTTGTTCTTGTTGTTCTTGTTGTTCTTGTTGTTCCTGTTGTTGTTGTTGTTCTTGTTGTTCTTGTTGTTCTTGTTGTTCTTGTTGTTCTTGTTGTTCTTGTTGTTCTTGTTGTTCTTGTTGTTCTTGTTGTTCTTGTTGATCTTGTTGATCTTGTTGTTCTTGTTGTTCTTGTTGTTCTTGTTCTTCTTGTTCTTCTTGTTCTTCTTGTTGTTCTTGTTGTTCTTGTTGTTCTTGTAGTTCTTGTTGTTCTTGTTGTTCTTGTTGTTCTTCTTGTTCTTGTTGTTCTTCTTGTTCCTGTTGTTCTTGTTGTTCTTCTTGTTCCTGTTGTTCTTGTTGTTCTTCTTGTTCTTCTTGTTCCTGTTGTTCTTGTTGTTCTTGTTGTTCGTGTTGTTCTTGTTGCTCTTGTTGTTCTTGTTGAACTTGTTGAACTTGTTGCTTTTGTTGCTCTCGTTGTTTCCGTTGGTCTCGTTGTTCCCGTTGTTCTCGCTGTTCTCGTTGTTCTCGTTGTTCTCGTTGCTCTGGTTGTTCTTGTTGTCCTTGTTGTTCTTGTTGTTCTTGTTGCTCTTGTTGTTCCTGTTGTTCTTGTTGTTCTTGTTGTTCTTCTTGTTCCTGTTGTTCTTGTTGTTCTTGTTGTTCTTCTTGTTCCTGTTGTTCTTGTTGTTCTTGTTCTTGTTGTTTTTGTTCTTGTTGTTCTTGTTGTTCTTGTTGTTCTTGTTGTTCTTGTTGTTCGTATTGTTCTTCTTGCTCTTGTTGTTCTTGCTGTTCTTGCTGCTCTTGTTTTTCTTGTTGTTCTTGTTGTTCATGTTGCTGTTGTTCTTGTTGATCCTGTTGTACTTGTTCTTGTTGTTCTTGTTGATCTTGTTCTTGTTGTTCTTGTTGTTGTTGTTCTTGTTGTTCTTGTTGTTCTTGTTGTTCTTGTTGTTCTTGTTGTACTTGTTGTTCTCGTTGTTCTTGTTTTTCTTGTTGTTCTTGTTGTTCTTGTTGCTCTTGTTGTTCTTGTTCTTGTTGTTATTGTTGTTCTTGTTGTTGTTGTTCTTGTTGTTGTTGTTCTTATTGTTGTTGTTCATGTAGTTCTTTTTGTTGTTGTTCTTGCTGTTCTTGTTGTTCTTGTTGTTCTTGTTGCTCTTGTTGCTCTTGTTGTTCTTGTTGTTCTTCTTGTTCTCGTTGTTCTTTTTGTCCTTGTTGTTCTTGCTGTTGTTGTTCCCGTTGTTCTCGTTCTTGTTGTTCTTCTTGTTGTTGTTGTTGTCGTTGTTGTTGTTCTTGTTGTTCATGATGTTGTTGTTCTGGTTGATGTTGTTGTTCCTGTTCTTGTTGTTCTTGTTGTTCTTGTTGTTCTTGTTGTTCTTGTTGATCTTGTTGATCTTGTTGTTCTTGTTGTTCTTGTTGTTCTTGTTGTTCTTGCTGATCTTGTTGTTCTTGTTGTTCTTGTTGTTCTTGT
Organism: Megalopta genalis; assembly: GCF_051020955.1. Lineage (NCBI taxonomy): Eukaryota > Metazoa > Arthropoda > Insecta > Hymenoptera > Halictidae > Megalopta > Megalopta genalis. The sequence goes on from NW_027476097.1 coordinate 1,746,703, forward strand.
TGTTCTTGTTGCTCTTGTTGCTCTTGTTGTTCTTGCTGAACTTGTTGCTTTTGTTGTTCTCGTTGTTTCCGTTGGTCTCGTTGTTCCCGCTGTTCTCGTTGTTCTCGTTGCTCTTGTTGTTCTAGTTGTTCTTGTTGTTCCTGTTGTTCTAGTTGTTCTTGTAGTTCCTGTTGTTCCTGCTGTTCTTGTTGTTCTTGTTGTTCTTGTTGTTCTTCTTGTTGTTCTTGTTCTTCATGTTCTTCTTGTTCTTCTTGTCCTTGTTGTTCTTGTTGCTCTTGTTGCTCTTGTTGTTCTTGTTGCTCTTGTTGCACTTGTTGTTCTTGATGATCTTGTTGCTTTTGTTGATCTCGTTGTTTCCGTTGGTCTCGTTGTTCCCGTTGTTCTCGTTGTTCCCGTTGTTCTTGTTGATCTTGTTGCTCTTGTTGTTCTTGTTGTTCTTGTTGTTCTTGTTGTTCCTGTTGTTCCTGTTGTTCCAGTTGTTCCTGTTGTTCCTGTTGTTCCTGTTGTTCTTGTTGTCGTTCTTGTTCTTCTTGTTCTTCTTGTTCTTCTTGTTCTTCTTGTTCTTCTTGTTCTTCTTGTTCTTGTCGTTCTTGTTGCTCTTGTTGCTCTTGTTGTTCTTGTTGAACTTGTTGTACTTGTTGCTTTTGTTGCTCTCGTTGTTTCCGTTTGTCTCGTTGTTTCCGTTGGTCTCGTTGTTCCCGTTGTTCCCGCTGTTCCCGTTGTTCTCGCTGTTCTCGTTGTTCTCGTTGCTCTGGTTGTTCCTGTTGTTCTTGTTGTTCCTGTTGTTCCTGTTGTTCCTGTTGTTCTTGTTGTTCTTGTTGTTCTTGTTGTTCTTGTTGTTCTTGTTGTTCTTGTTGTTCTTGTTGCTCTTGTTGCTCTTGTTGCTCTCGTTGTTCCCGCTGTTCTCGTTGTTCTCGTTGCTCTTGTTGTTCTAGTTGTTCTTGTTGTTCCTGTTGTTCTAGTTGTTCTTGTAGTTCCTGTTGTTCCTGTTGTTCTTGTTGTTCTTGTTGTTCGTGTTGTTCCTGTTGTTCCTGCTGTTCTTGTTGTTCTTGTTGTTCTTCTTGTTCTTCTTGTTGTTCTTGTTCTTCATGTTCTTCTTGTTCTTCTTGTTCTTGTTGTTCTTGTTGCTCTTGTTGCTCTTGTTGCTCTTGTTGTTCTTGTTGCTCTTGTTGCACTTGTTGTTCTTGTTGATCTTGTTGCTTTTGTTGTTCTCGTTGTTTCCGTTGGTCTCGTTGTTCCCGTTGTTCTCGTTGTTCTTGTTGCTCTTGTTGCTCTTGTTGTTCTTGTTGTTCTTGTTGTTCCTGTTGTTCCTGTTGTTCCAGTTGTTCCTGTTGTTCCTGTTGTTCTTGTTGCTCTTGTTCTTCTTGTTCTTCTTGTTCTTCTTGTTCTTCTTGTTCTTCTTGCTCTTCTTGTTCTTGTTGCTCTTGTTGCTCTTGTTGCTCTTGTTGTTCTTGTTGAACTTGTTGAACTTGTTGCTTTTGTTGCTCTCGTTGTTTCCATTGGTCTCGTTGTTCCCGTTGTTCTCGCTGTTCTCGTTGTTCTCGTTGCTCTGGTTGTTCTTGTTGTTGTTGTTGCTCTTGTTGTTCTTGTTGTTCCTGTTGCTCCTGTTGTACCTGTTGTTCTTGTTGTTCTTGTTGATCTTGTTGCTTTTGTTGTACTCGTTGTTTCCGTTGGTCTCGTTGTTCCCGTTGTTTTCGTTGTTCTGGTTGTTCTTGTTGATCTTGTTGCTCTTGTTGTTCTTGTTCCTTTTGTTGCTCTAGTTGTTTCCGTTGGTCTCGTTGTTCCCGTTGTTCCCGTTGTTCTCGCTGTTCTCGCTGTTCTCGTTGTTCTCGTTGATCTGGTTGTTCTTGTTGTTCTTGTTCTCTTGTTGTTCTTGTTGTTGTTGTTGTTCTTGTTGTTGTTGTTGTTCTTGTTGTTCTTGTTGTTCTTGTTGTTCTTGTTGTTCTTGTTGTTCTTGTTGTTCTTGTTGTTCTTGTTGTTCTTGTTGTTCTTGTTGTTCTTGTTGTTCTTGTTGTTCTTGTTGTTCTTGTTGTTCTTCTTGTTCTTCTTGCTCTTCTTGTTCTTCTTGTTCTTCTTGTTCTTCTTGTTCTTGTTGTTCTTGTTGCTCTTGTTGCACTTGTTGTTCTTGTTGATCTTGTTGCTTTTGTTGTTCTCGTTGTTTCCGTTGGTCTCGTTGTTCCCGTTGTTCTCGTTGTTCCCGTTGTTCTTGTTGATCTTGTTGCTCTTGTTTTTCTTGTTGTTCTTGTTGTTCTTGTTGTTCCTGTTGTTCCTGTTGTTCCAGTTGTTCCTGTTGTTCCTGTTGTTCTTGTTGTTCTTCTTGTTCTTCTTGTTCTTCTTGTTCTTCTTGTTCTTCTTGTTCTTCTTGTTCTTGTTGTTCTTGTTGCTCTTGTTGCTCTTGTTGTTCTTGTTGAACTTGTTGAACTTGTTGCTTTTGTTGCTCTCGTTGTTTCCGTTGGTCTCGTTGTTTCCGTTGGTCTCGTTGTTCCCGTTGTTCCCGCTGTTCCCGTTGTTCTCGCTGTTCTCGTTGTTCTCGCTGTTCTCGTTGCTCTGGTTGTTCCTGTTGTTCTTGTTGTTCCTGTTGTTCCTGTTGTTCCTGTTGTTCTTGTTGTTCTTGTTGTTCTCGTTGTTCTCGTTGCTCTTCTTGTTCTAGTTGTTCTTGTTGTTCCTGTTGTTCTAGTTGTTCTTGTAGTTCCTGTTGTTCTTCTTGTTCTTGTTGTTCTTCTTGTTGTTCTTGTTCTTCATGTTCTTCTTGTTCTTCTTGTTCTTGTTGTTCTTGTTGCTCTTGTTGCTCTTGTTGCTCTTGTTGTTCTTGTTGCTCTTGTTGCACTTGTTGTTCTTGTTGATCTTGTTGCTTTTGTTGTTCTCGTTGTTTCCGTTGGTCTCGTTGTTCCCGTTGTTCTCGTTGTTCTTGTTGCTCTTGTTGCTCTTGTTGTTCTTGTTGAACTTGTTGAACTTGTTGCTTTTGTTGCTCTCGTTGTTTCCATTGGTCTCGTTGTTCCCGTTGTTCTCGCTGTTCTCGTTGTTCTCGTTGCTCTGGTTGTTCTTGTTGTTGTTGTTGTTCTTGTTGTTCTTGTTGTTCCTGTTGTTCCTGTTGTACCTGTTGTTCTTGTTGTTCTTGTTGATCTTGTTGCTTTTGTAGTACTCGTTGTTTCCGTTGGTCTCGTTGTTCCCGTTGTTTTCGTTGTTCTGGTTGTTCTTGTTGATCTTGTTGCTCTTGTTGTTCTTGTTGCTTTTGTTGCTCTAGTTGTTTCCGTTGGTCTCGTTGTTCCCGTTGTTCCCGTTGTTCTCGCTGTTCTCGCTGTTCTCGTTGTTCTCGTTGATCTGGTTGTTCTTGTTGTTCTTGTTCTCTTGTTGTTCTTGTTGTTGTTGTTGTTCTTGTTGTTGTTGCTGTTCTTGTTGTTCTTGTTGTTCTTGTTGTTCTTGTTGTTCTTGTTGTTCTTGTTGTTCTTGTTGTTCTTGTTGTTCTTGTTGTTCTTGTTGTTCTTGTTGATCTTGTTGATCTTGTTGTTCTTGTTGTTCTTGTTGTTCTTGTTCTTCTTGTTCTTCTTGTTCTTCTTGTTGTTCTTGTTGTTCTTGTTGTTCTTGTAGTTCTTGTTGTTCTTGTTGTTCTTGTTGTTCTTCTTGTTCTTGTTGTTCTTCTTGTTCCTGTTGTTCTTGTTGTTCTTCTTGTTCCTGTTGTTCTTGTTGTTCTTCTTGTTCTTCTTGTTCCTGTTGTTCTTGTTGTTCTTGTTGTTCGTGTTGTTCTTGTTGCTCTTGTTGTTCTTGTTGAACTTGTTGAACTTGTTGCTTTTGTTGCTCTCGTTGTTTCCGTTGGTCTCGTTGTTCCCGTTGTTCTCGCTGTTCTCGTTGTTCTCGTTGTTCTCGTTGCTCTGGTTGTTCTTGTTGTCCTTGTTGTTCTTGTTGTTCTTGTTGCTCTTGTTGTTCCTGTTGTTCTTGTTGTTCTTGTTGTTCTTCTTGTTCCTGTTGTTCTTGTTGTTCTTGTTGTTCTTCTTGTTCCTGTTGTTCTTGTTGTTCTTGTTCTTGTTGTTTTTGTTCTTGTTGTTCTTGTTGTTCTTGTTGTTCTTGTTGTTCTTGTTGTTCTTGTTGTTCGTATTGTTCTTCTTGCTCTTGTTGTTCTTGCTGTTCTTGCTGCTCTTGTTTTTCTTGTTGTTCTTGTTGTTCATGTTGCTGTTGTTCTTGTTGATCCTGTTGTACTTGTTCTTGTTGTTCTTGTTGATCTTGTTCTTGTTGTTCTTGTTGTTGTTGTTCTTGTTGTTCTTGTTGTTCTTGTTGTTCTTGTTGTTCTTGTTGTACTTGTTGTTCTTGTTGTTCTTGTTTTTCTTGTTGTTCTTGTTGTTCTTGTTGCTCTTGTTGTTCTTGTTCTTGTTGTTATTGTTGTTCTTGTTGTTGTTGTTCTTGTTGTTGTTGTTCTTATTGTTGTTGTTCATGTAGTTCTTTTTGTTGTTGTTCTTGCTGTTCTTGTTGTTCTTGTTGTTCTTGTTGCTCTTGTTGCTCTTGTTGTTCTTGTTGTTCTTCTTGTTCTCGTTGTTCTTTTTGTCCTTGTTGTTCTTGCTGTTGTTGTTCCCGTTGTTCTCGTTCTTGTTGTTCTTCTTGTTGTTGTTGTTGTCGTTGTTGTTGTTCTTGTTGTTCATGATGTTGTTGTTCTGGTTGATGTTGTTGTTCTTGTTCTTGTTGTTCTTGTTGTTCTTGTTGTTCTTGTTGTTCTTGTTGATCTTGTTGATCTTGTTGTTCTTGTTGTTCTTGTTGTTCTTGTTGTTCTTGCTGATCTTGTTGTTCTTGTTGTTCTTGTTGTTCTTGTTGTTATTGTTGTTCTTGTTGTTCTTGTTGTTCTTGTTGTTCTTGTTGTTCTTGTTGCTCTTGTTGCTCTTGTTGTTCTTGCTGAACATGTTGCTTTTGTTGTTCTCGTTGTTTCCGTTGGTCTCGTTGTTCCCGCTGTTCTCGTTGTTCTCGTTGCTCTTGTTGTTCTAGTTGTTCTTGTTGTTCCTGTTGTTCTAGTTGTTCTTGTAGTTCCTGTTGTTCCTGCTGTTCTTGTTGTTCTTGTTGTTCTTGTTGTTCTTCTTGTTGTTCTTGTTCTTCATGTTCTTCTTGTTCTTCTTGTCCTTGTTGTTCTTGTTGCTCTTGTTGCTCTTGTTGTTCTTGTTGCTCTTGTTGCACTTGTTGTTCTTGATGATCTTGTTGCTTTTGTTGATCTCGTTGTTTCCGTTGGTCTCGTTGTTCCCGTTGTTCTCGTTGTTCCCGTTGTTCTTGTTGATCTTGTTGCTCTTGTTGTTCTTGTTGTTCCTGTTGTTCCTGTTGTTCCAGTTGTTCCTGTTGTTCCTGTTGTTCCTGTTGTTCTTGTTGTCGTTCTTGTTCTTCTTGTTCTTCTTGTTCTTCTTGTTCTTCTTGTTCTTCTTGTTCTTCTTGTTCTTGTCGTTCTTGTTGCTCTTGTTGCTCTTGTTGTTCTTGTTGAACTTGTTGAACTTGTTGCTTTTGTTGCTCTCGTTGTTTCCATTGGTCTCGTTGTTCCCGTTGTTTTCGTTGTTCTGGTTGTTCTTGTTGATCTTGTTGCTCTTGTTGTTCTTGTTGCTTTTGTTGCTCTAGTTGTTTCCGTTGGTCTCGTTGTTCCCGTTGTTCCCGTTGTTCTCGCTGTTCTCGCTGTTCTCGTTGTTCTCGTTGATCTGGTTGTTCTTGTTGTTCTTGTTCTCTTGTTGTTCTTGTTGTTGTTGTTGTTCTTGTTGTTGTTGTTGTTCTTGTTGTTCTTGTTGTTCTTGTTGTTCTTGTTGTTCTTGTTGTTCTTGTTGTTCTTGTTGTTCTTGTTGTTCTTGTTGTTCTTGTTGTTCTTGTTGATCTTGTTGATCTTGTTGTTCTTGTTGTTCTTGTTGTTCTTGTTCTTCTTGTTCTTCTTGTTCTTCTTGTTGTTCTTGTTGTTCTTGTTGTTCTTGTAGTTCTTGTTGTTCTTGTTGTTCTTGTTGTTCTTCTTGATCTTGTTGTTCTTCTTGTTCCTGTTGTTCTTGTTGTTCTTCTTGTTCCTGTTGTTCTTGTTGTTCTTCTTGTTCTTCTTGTTCCTGTTGTTCTTGTTGTTCTTGTTGTTCGTGTTGTTCTTGTTGCTCTTGTTGTTCTTGTTGAACTTGTTGAACTTGTTGCTTTTGTTGCTCTCGTTGTTTCCGTTGGTCTCGTTGTTCCCGTTGTTCTCGCTGTTCTCGTTGTTCTCGTTGTTCTCGTTGCTCTGGTTGTTCTTGTTGTCCTTGTTGTTCTTGTTGTTCTTGTTGCTCTTGTTGTTCCTGTTGTTCTTGTTGTTCTTGTTGTTCTTCTTGTTCCTGTTGTTCTTGTTGTTCTTGTTGTTCTTCTTGTTCCTGTTGTTCTTGTTGTTCTTGTTCTTGTTGTTTTTGTTCTTGTTGTTCTTGTTGTTCTTGTTGTTCTTGTTGTTCGTATTGTTCTTCTTGCTCTTGTTGTTCTTGCTGTTCTTGCTGCTCTTGTTTTTCTTGTTGTTCTTGTTGTTCATGTTGCTGTTGTTCTTGTTGATCCTGTTGTACTTGTTCTTGTTGTTCTTGTTGATCTTGTTCTTGTTGTTCTTGTTGTTGTTGTTCTTGTTGTTCTTGTTGTTCTTGTTGTTCTTGTTGTTCTTGTTGTACTTGTTGTTCTTGTTGTTCTTGTTTTTCTTGTTGTTCTTGTTGTTCTTGTTGCTCTTGTTGTTCTTGTTCTTGTTGTTATTGTTGTTCTTGTTGTTGTTGTTCTTGTTGTTGTTGTTCTTATTGTTGTTGTTCATGTAGTTCTTTTTGTTGTTGTTCTTGCTGTTCTTGTTGTTCTTGTTGTTCTTGTTGCTCTTGTTGCTCTTGTTGTTCTTGTTGTTCTTCTTGTTCTCGTTGTTCTTTTTGTCCTTGTTGTTCTTGCTGTTGTTGTTCCCGTTGTTCTCGTTCTTGTTGTTCTTCTTGTTGTTGTTGTTGTCGTTGTTGTTGTTCTTGTTGTTCATGATGTTGTTGTTCTGGTTGATGTTGTTGTTCTTGTTCTTGTTGTTCTTGTTGTTCTTGTTGTTCTTGTTGTTCTTGTTGATCTTGTTGATCTTGTTGTTCTTGTTGTTCTTGTTGTTCTTGTTGTTCTTGCTGATCTTGTTGTTCTTGTTGTTCTTGTTGTTCTTGTTGTTATTGTTGTTCTTGTTGTTCTTGTTGTTCTTGTTGTTCTTGTTGTTCTTGTTGCTCTTGTTGCTCTTGTTGTTCTTGCTGAACTTGTTGCTTTTGTTGTTCTCGTTGTTTCCGTTGGTCTCGTTGTTCCCGCTGTTCTCGTTGTTCTCGTTGCTCTTGTTGTTCTAGTTGTTCTTGTTGTTCCTGTTGTTCTAGTTGTTCTTGTAGTTCCTGTTGTTCCTGCTGTTCTTGTTGTTCTTGTTGTTCTTGTTGTTCTTCTTGTTGTTCTTGTTCTTCATGTTCTTCTTGTTCTTCTTGTCCTTGTTGTTCTTGTTGCTCTTGTTGCTCTTGTTGTTCTTGTTGCTCTTGTTGCACTTGTTGTTCTTGATGATCTTGTTGCTTTTGTTGATCTCGTTGTTTCCGTTGGTCTCGTTGTTCCCGTTGTTCTCGTTGTTCCCGTTGTTCTTGTTGATCTTGTTGCTCTTGTTGTTCTTGTTGTTCTTGTTGTTCGTATTGTTCTTCTTGCTCTTGTTGTTCTTGCTGTTCTTGCTGCTCTTGTTTTTCTTGTTGTTCTTGTTGTTCATGTTGCTGTTGTTCTTGTTGATCCTGTTGTACTTGTTCTTGTTGTTCTTGTTGATCTTGTTCTTGTTGTTCTTGTTGTTGTTGTTCTTGTTGTTCTTGTTGTTCTTGTTGTTCTTGTTGTTCTTGTTGTACTTGTTGTTCTTGTTGTTCTTGTTTTTCTTGTTGTTCTTGTTGTTCTTGTTGCTCTTGTTGTTCTTGTTCTTGTTGTTATTGTTCTTGTTGTTGTTGTTCTTATTGTTGTTGTTCATGTAGTTCTTTTTGTTGTTGTTCTTGCTGTTCTTGTTGTTCTTGTTGTTCTTGTTGCTCTTGTTGCTCTTGTTGTTCTTGTTGTTCTTCTTGTTCTCGTTGTTCTTTTTGTCCTTGTTGTTCTTGCTGTTGTTGTTCCCGTTGTTCTCGTTCTTGTTGTTCTTCTTGTTGTTGTTGTTGTCGTTGTTGTTGTTCTTGTTGTTCATGATGTTGTTGTTCTGGTTGATGTTGTTGTTCTTGTTCTTGTTGTTCTTGTTGTTCTTGTTGTTCTTGTTGTTCTTGTTGATCTTGTTGATCTTGTTGTTCTTGTTGTTCTTGTTGTTCTTGTTGTTCTTGCTGATCTTGTTGTTCTTGTTGTTCTTGTTGTTCTTGTTGTTATTGTTGTTCTTGTTGTTCTTGTTGTTCTTGTTGTTCTTGTTGTTCTTGTTGCTCTTGTTGCTCTTGTTGTTCTTGCTGAACTTGTTGCTTTTGTTGTTCTCGTTGTTTCCGTTGGTCTCGTTGTTCCCGCTGTTCTCGTTGTTCTCGTTGCTCTTGTTGTTCTAGTTGTTCTTGTTGTTCCTGTTGTTCTAGTTGTTCTTGTAGTTCCTGTTGTTCCTGCTGTTCTTGTTGTTCTTGTTGTTCTTGTTGTTCTTCTTGTTGTTCTTGTTCTTCATGTTCTTCTTGTTCTTCTTGTCCTTGTTGTTCTTGTTGCTCTTGTTGCTCTTGTTGTTCTTGTTGCTCTTGTTGCACTTGTTGTTCTTGATGATCTTGTTGCTTTTGTTGATCTCGTTGTTTCCGTTGGTCTCGTTGTTCCCGTTGTTCTCGTTGTTCCCGTTGTTCTTGTTGATCTTGTTGCTCTTGTTGTTCTTGTTGTTCTTGTTGTTCTTGTTGTTCCTGTTGTTGTTGTTGTTCTTGTTGTTCTTGTTGTTCTTGTTGTTCTTGTTGTTCTTGTTGTTCTTGTTGTTCTTGTTGTTCTTGTTGTTCTTGTTGTTCTTGTTGTTCTTGTTGATCTTGTTGATCTTGTTGTTCTTGTTGTTCTTGTTGTTCTTGTTCTTCTTGTTCTTCTTGTTCTTCTTGTTGTTCTTGTTGTTCTTGTTGTTCTTGTAGTTCTTGTTGTTCTTGTTGTTCTTGTTGTTCTTCTTGTTCTTGTTGTTCTTCTTGTTCCTGTTGTTCTTGTTGTTCTTCTTGTTCCTGTTGTTCTTGTTGTTCTTCTTGTTCTTCTTGTTCCTGTTGTTCTTGTTGTTCTTGTTGTTCGTGTTGTTCTTGTTGCTCTTGTTGTTCTTGTTGAACTTGTTGAACTTGTTGCTTTTGTTGCTCTCGTTGTTTCCGTTGGTCTCGTTGTTCCCGTTGTTCTCGCTGTTCTCGTTGTTCTCGTTGTTCTCGTTGCTCTGGTTGTTCTTGTTGTCCTTGTTGTTCTTGTTGTTCTTGTTGCTCTTGTTGTTCCTGTTGTTCTTGTTGTTCTTGTTGTTCTTCTTGTTCCTGTTGTTCTTGTTGTTCTTGTTGTTCTTCTTGTTCCTGTTGTTCTTGTTGTTCTTGTTCTTGTTGTTTTTGTTCTTGTTGTTCTTGTTGTTCTTGTTGTTCTTGTTGTTCGTATTGTTCTTCTTGCTCTTGTTGTTCTTGCTGTTCTTGCTGCTCTTGTTTTTCTTGTTGTTCTTGTTGTTCATGTTGCTGTTGTTCTTGTTGATCCTGTTGTACTTGTTCTTGTTGTTCTTGTTGATCTTGTTCTTGTTGTTCTTGTTGTTGTTGTTCTTGTTGTTCTTGTTGTTCTTGTTGTTCTTGTTGTTCTTGTTGTACTTGTTGTTCTTGTTGTTCTTGTTTTTCTTGTTGTTCTTGTTGTTCTTGTTGCTCTTGTTGTTCTTGTTCTTGTTGTTATTGTTGTTCTTGTTGTTGTTGTTCTTGTTGTTGTTGTTCTTATTGTTGTTGTTCATGTAGTTCTTTTTGTTGTTGTTCTTGCTGTTCTTGTTGTTCTTGTTGTTATTGTTGCTCTTGTTGCTCTTGTTGTTCTTGTTGTTCTTCTTGTTCTCGTTGTTCTTTTTGTCCTTGTTGTTCTTGCTGTTGTTGTTCCCGTTGTTCTCGTTCTTGTTGTTCTTCTTGTTGTTGTTGTTGTCGTTGTTGTTGTTCTTGTTGTTCATGATGTTGTTGTTCTGGTTGATGTTGTTGTTCTTGTTCTTGTTGTTCTTGTTGTTCTTGTTGTTCTTGTTGTTCTTGTTGATCTTGTTGATCTTGTTGTTCTTGTTGTTCTTGTTGTTCTTGTTGTTCTTGCTGATCTTGTTGTTCTTGTTGTTCTTGTTGTTCTTGTTGTTATTGTTGTTCTTGTTGTTCTTGTTGTTCTTGTTGTTCTTGTTGTTCTTGTTGTTCTTGTTGCTCTTGTTGCTCTTGTTGTTCTTGCTGAACTTGTTGCTTTTGTTGTTCTCGTTGTTTCCGTTGGTCTCGTTGTTCCCGCTGTTCTCGTTGCTCTCGTTGCTCTTGTTGTTCTAGTTGTTCTTGTTGTTCCTGTTGTTCTAGTTGTTCTTGTAGTTCCTGTTGTTCCTGCTGTTCTTGTTGTTCTTGTTGTTCTTGTTGTTCTTCTTGTTGTTCTTGTTCTTCATGTTCTTCTTGTTCTTCTTGTCCTTGTTGTTCTTGTTGCTCTTGTTGCTCTTGTTGTTCTTGTTGCTCTTGTTGCACTTGTTGTTCTTGATGATCTTGTTGCTTTTGTTGATCTCGTTGTTTCCGTTGGTCTCGTTGTTCCCGTTGTTCTCGTTGTTCCCGTTGTTCTTGTTGATCTTGTTGCTCTTGTTGTTCTTGTTGTTCTTGTTGTTCTTGTTGTTCCTGTTGTTCCTGTTGTTCCAGTTGTTCCTGTTGTTCCTGTTGTTCCTGTTGTTCTTGTTGTCGTTCTTGTTCTTCTTGTTCTTCTTGTTCTTCTTGTTCTTCTTGTTCTTCTTGTTCTTCTTGTTCTTGTCGTTCTTGTTGCTCTTGTTGCTCTTGTTGTTCTTGTTGAACTTGTTGTACTTGTTGCTTTTGTTGCTCTCGTTGTTTCCGTTTGTCTCGTTGTTTCCGTTGGTCTCGTTGTTCCCGTTGTTCCCGCTGTTCCCGTTGTTCTCGCTGTTCTCGTTGTTCTCGCTGTTCTCGTTGCTCTGGTTGTTCCTGTTGTTCTTGTTGTTCCTGTTGTTCCTGTTGTTCCTGTTGTTCTTGTTGTTCTTGTTGTTCTTGTTGTTCTTGTTGTTCTTGTTGTTCTTGTTGTTCTTGTTGCTCTTGTTGCTCTTGTTGCTCTCGTTGTTCCCGCTGTTCTCGTTGTTCTCGTTGCTCTTGTTGTTCTAGTAGTTCTTGTTGTTCCTGTTGTTCTAGTTGTTCTTGTAGTTCCTGTTGTTCCTGTTGTTCTTGTTGTTCTTGTTGTTCGTGTTGTTCCTGTTGTTCCTGCTGTTCTTGTTGTTCTTGTTGTTCTTGTTGTTCTTCTTGTTGTTCTTGTTCTTCATGTTCTTTTTGTTCCTCTTGTTCTTGTTGTTCTTGTTGCTCTTGTTGTTCTTGTTGCTCTTGTTGTTCTTGTTGCTCTTGTTGCACTTGTTGTTCTTGTTGATCTTGTTGCTTTTGTTGTTCTCGTTGTTTCCGTTGGTCTCGTTGTTCCCGTTGTTCTCGTTGTTCTTGTTGCTCATGTTGCTCTTGTTGTTCTTGTTGTTCTTGTTGTTCCTGTTGTTCCTGTTGTTCCAGTTGTTCCTGTTGTTCCTGTTGTTCTTGTTGCTCTTGTTCTTCTTGTTCTTCTTGTTCTTCTTGTTCTTCTTGTTCTTCTTGCTCTTCTTGTTCTTGTTGCTCTTGTTGCTCTTGTTGCTCTTGTTGTTCTTGTTGAACTTGTTGAACTTGTTGCTTTTGTTGCTCTCGTTGTTTCCATTGGTCTCGTTGTTCCCGTTGTTCTCGCTGTTCTCGTTGTTCTCGTTGCTCTGGTTGTTCTTGTTGTTGTTGTTGCTCTTGTTGTTCTTGTTGTTCCTGTTGCTCCTGTTGTACCTGTTGTTCTTGTTGTTCTTGTTGATCTTGTTGCTTTTGTTGTACTCGTTGTTTCCGTTGGTCTCGTTGTTCCCGTTGTTTTCGTTGTTCTGGTTGTTCTTGTTGATCTTGTTGCTCTTGTTGTTCTTGTTCCTTTTGTTGCTCTAGTTGTTTCCGTTGGTCTCGTTGTTCCCGTTGTTCCCGTTGTTCTCGCTGTTCTCGCTGTTCTCGTTGTTCTCGTTGATCTGGTTGTTCTTGTTGTTCTTGTTCTCTTGTTGTTCTTGTTGTTGTTGTTGTTCTTGTTGTTGTTGTTGTTCTTGTTGTTCTTGTTGTTCTTGTTGTTCTTGTTGTTCTTGTTGTTCTTGTTGTTCTTGTTGTTCTTGTTGTTCTTGTTGTTCTTGTTGTTCTTGTTGTTCTTGTTGTTCTTGTTGTTCTTGTTGTTCTTGTTGTTCTTGTTGTTCTTCTTGTTCTTCTTGCTCTTCTTGTTCTTCTTGTTCTTCTTGTTCTTCTTGTTCTTGTTGTTCTTGTTGCACTTGTTGCACTTGTTGTTCTTGTTGATCTTGTTGCTTTTGTTGTTCTCGTTGTTTCCGTTGGTCTCGTTGTTCCCGTTGTTCTCGTTGTTCCCGTTGTTCTTGTTGATCTTGTTGCTCTTGTTTTTCTTGTTGTTCTTGTTGTTCTTGTTGTTCTTGTTGTTCCTGTTGTTCCTGTTGTTCCAGTTGTTCCTGTTGTTCCTGTTGTTCTTGTTGTTCTTCTTGTTCTTCTTGTTCTTCTTGTTCTTCTTGTTCTTCTTGTTCTTCTTGTTCTTGTTGTTCTTGTTGCTCTTGTTGCTCTTGTTGTTCTTGTTGAACTTGTTGAACTTGTTGCTTTTGTTGCTCTCGTTGTTTCCGTTGGTCTCGTTGTTTCCGTTGGTCTCGTTGTTCCCGTTGTTCCCGCTGTTCCCGTTGTTCTCGCTGTTCTCGTTGTTCTCGCTGTTCTCGTTGCTCTGGTTGTTCCTGTTGTTCTTGTTGTTCCTGTTGTTCCTGTAGTTCCTGTTGTTCTTGTTGTTCTTGTTGTTCTCGTTGTTCTCGTTGCTCTTCTTGTTCTAGTTGTTCTTGTTGTTCCTGTTGTTCTAGTTGTTCTTGTAGTTCCTGTTGTTCTTCTTGTTCTTGTTGTTCTTCTTGTTGTTCTTGTTCTTCATGTTCTTCTTGTTCTTCTTGTTCTTGTTGTTCTTGTTGCTCTTGTTGCTCTTGTTGCTCTTGTTGTTCTTGTTGCTCTTGTTGCACTTGTTGTTCTTGTTGATCTTGTTGCTTTTGTTGTTCTCGTTGTTTCCGTTGGTCTCGTTGTTCCCGTTGTTCTCGTTGTTCTTGTTGCTCTTGTTGCTCTTGTTGTTCTTGTTGAACTTGTTGAACTTGTTGCTTTTGTTGCTCTCGTTGTTTCCATTGGTCTCGTTGTTCCCGTTGTTCTCGCTGTTCTCGTTGTTCTCGTTGCTCTGGTTGTTCTTGTTGTTGTTGTTGTTCTTGTTGTTCTTGTTGTTCCTGTTGTTCCTGTTGTACCTGTTGTTCTTGTTGTTCTTGTTGATCTTGTTGCTTTTGTTGTACTCGTTGTTTCCGTTGGTCTCGTTGTTCCCGTTGTTTTCGTTGTTCTGGTTGTTCTTGTTGATCTTGTTGCTCTTGTTGTTCTTGTTGCTTTTGTTGCTCTAGTTGTTTCCGTTGGTCTCGTTGTTCCCGTTGTTCCCGTTGTTCTCGCTGTTCTCGCTGTTCTCGTTGTTCTCGTTGATCTGGTTGTTCTTGTTGTTCTTGTTCTCTTGTTGTTCTTGTTGTTGTTGTTGTTCTTGTTGTTGTTGCTGTTCTTGTTGTTCTTGTTGTTCTTGTTGTTCTTGTTGTTCTTGTTGTTCTTGTTGTTCTTGTTGTTCTTGTTGTTCTTGTTGTTCTTGTTGTTCTTGTTGATCTTGTTGATCTTGTTGTTCTTGTTGTTCTTGTTGTTCTTGTTCTTCTTGTTCTTCTTGTTCTTCTTGTTGTTCTTGTTGTTCTTGTTGTTCTTGTAGTTCTTGTTGTTCTTGTTGTTCTTGTTGTTCTTCTTGTTCTTGTTGTTCTTCTTGTTCCTGTTGTTCTTGTTGTTCTTCTTGTTCCTGTTGTTCTTGTTGTTCTTCTTGTTCTTCTTGTTCCTGTTGTTCTTGTTGTTCTTGTTGTTCGTGTTGTTCTTGTTGCTCTTGTTGTTCTTGTTGAACTTGTTGAACTTGTTGCTTTTGTTGCTCTCGTTGTTTCCGTTGGTCTCGTTGTTCCCGTTGTTCTCGCTGTTCTCGTTGTTCTCGTTGTTCTCGTTGCTCTGGTTGTTCTTGTTGTCCTTGTTGTTCTTGTTGTTCTTGTTGCTCTTGTTGTTCCTGTTGTTCTTGTTGTTCTTGTTGTTCTTCTTGTTCCTGTTGTTCTTGTTGTTCTTGTTGTTCTTCTTGTTCCTGTTGTTCTTGTTGTTCTTGTTCTTGTTGTTTTTGTTCTTGTTGTTCTTGTTGTTCTTGTTGTTCTTGTTGTTCTTGTTGTTCTTGTTGTTCTTGTTGTTCGTATTGTTCTTCTTGCTCTTGTTGTTCTTGCTGTTCTTGCTGCTCTTGTTTTTCTTGTTGTTCTTGTTGTTCATGTTGCTGTTGTTCTTGTTGATCCTGTTGTACTTGTTCTTGTTGTTCTTGTTGATCTTGTTCTTGTTGTTCTTGTTGTTGTTGTTCTTGTTGTTCTTGTTGTTCTTGTTGTTCTTGTTCTTGTTGTTATTGTTGTTCTTGTTGTTGTTGTTCTTGTTGTTGTTGTTCTTATTGTTGTTGTTCATGTAGTTCTTTTTGTTGTTGTTCTTGCTGTTCTTGTTGTTCTTGTTGTTCTTGTTGCTCTTGTTGCTCTTGTTGTTCTTGTTGTTCTTCTTGTTCTCGTTGTTCTTTTTGTCCTTGTTGTTCTTGCTGTTGTTGTTCCCGTTGTTCTCGTTCTTGTTGTTCTTCTTGTTGTTGTTGTTCTTGTTGTTCATGATGTTGTTGTTCTGGTTGATGTTGTTGTTCTTGTTCTTGTTGTTCTTGTTGTTCTTGTTGTTCTTGTTGTTCTTGTTGATCTTGTTGATCTTGTTGTTCTTGTTGTTCTTGTTGTTCTTGTTGTTCTTGCTGATCTTGTTGTTCTTGTTGTTCTTGTTGTTCTTGTTGTTATTGTTGTTCTTGTTGTTCTTGTTGTTCTTGTTGTTCTTGTTGTTCTTGTTGCTCTTGTTGCTCTTGTTGTTCTTGCTGAACATGTTGCTTTTGTTGTTCTCGTTGTTTCCGTTGGTCTCGTTGTTCCCGCTGTTCTCGTTGTTCTCGTTGCTCTTGTTGTTCTAGTTGTTCTTGTTGTTCCTGTTGTTCTAGTTGTTCTTGTAGTTCCTGTTGTTCCTGCTGTTCTTGTTGTTCTTGTTGTTCTTGTTGTTCTTCTTGTTGTTCTTGTTCTTCATGTTCTTCTTGTTCTTCTTGTCCTTGTTGTTCTTGTTGCTCTTGTTGCTCTTGTTGTTCTTGTTGCTCTTGTTGCACTTGTTGTTCTTGATGATCTTGTTGCTTTTGTTGATCTCGTTGTTTCCGTTGGTCTCGTTGTTCCCGTTGTTCTCGTTGTTCCCGTTGTTCTTGTTGATCTTGTTGCTCTTGTTGTTCTTGATGTTCCTGTTGTTCCTGTTGTTCCAGTTGTTCCTGTTGTTCCTGTTGTTCCTGTTGTTCTTGTTGTCGTTCTTGTTCTTCTTGTTCTTCTTGTTCTTCTTGTTCTTCTTGTTCTTCTTGTTCTTCTTGTTCTTCTTGTTCTTGTCGTTCTTGTTGCTCTTGTTGCTCTTGTTGTTCTTGTTGAACTTGTTGAACTTGTTGCTTTTGTTGCTCTCGTTGTTTCCATTGGTCTCGTTGTTCCCGTTGTTTTCGTTGTTCTGGTTGTTCTTGTTGATCTTGTTGCTCTTGTTGTTCTTGTTGCTTTTGTTGCTCTAGTTGTTTCCGTTGGTCTCGTTGTTCCCGTTGTTCCCGTTGTTCTCGCTGTTCTCGCTGTTCTCGTTGTTCTCGTTGATCTGGTTGTTCTTGTTGTTCTTGTTCTCTTGTTGTTCTTGTTGTTGTTGTTGTTCTTGTTGTTGTTGTTGTTCTTGTTGTTCTTGTTGTTCTTGTTGTTCTTGTTGTTCTTGTTGTTCTTGTTGTTCTTGTTGTTCTTGTTGTTCTTGTTGTTCTTGTTGTTCTTGTTGATCTTGTTGATCTTGTTGTTCTTGTTGTTCTTGTTGTTCTTGTTCTTCTTGATCTTCTTGTTCTTCTTGTTGTTCTTGTTGTTCTTGTTGTTCTTGTAGTTCTTGTTGTTCTTGTTGTTCTTGTTGTTCTTCTTGATCTTGTTGTTCTTCTTGTTCCTGTTGTTCTTGTTGTTCTTCTTGTTCCTGTTGTTATTGTTGTTCTTCTTGTTCTTCTTGTTCCTGTTGTTCTTGTTGTTCTTGTTGTTCGTGTTGTTCTTGTTGCTCTTGTTGTTCTTGTTGAACTTGTTGAACTTGTTGCTTTTGTTGCTCTCGTTGTTTCCGTTGGTCTCGTTGTTCCCGTTGTTCTCGCTGTTCTCGTTGTTCTCGTTGTTCTCGTTGCTCTGGTTGTTCTTGTTGTCCTTGTTGTTCTTGTTGTTCTTGTTGCTCTTGTTGTTCCTGTTGTTCTTGTTGTTCTTGTTGTTCTTCTTGTTCCTGTTGTTCTTGTTGTTCTTGTTGTTCTTCTTGTTCCTGTTGTTCTTGTTGTTCTTGTTCTTGTTGTTTTTGTTCTTGTTGTTCTTGTTGTTCTTGTTGTTCTTGTTGTTCGTATTGTTCTTCTTGCTCTTGTTGTTCTTGCTGTTCTTGCTGCTCTTGTTTTTCTTGTTGTTCTTGTTGTTCATGTTGCTGTTGTTCTTGTTGATCCTGTTGTACTTGTTCTTGTTGTTCTTGTTGATCTTGTTCTTGTTGTTCTTGTTGTTGTTGTTCTTGTTGTTCTTGTTGTTCTTGTTGTTCTTGTTGTTCTTGTTGTACTTGTTGTTCTTGTTGTTCTTGTTTTTCTTGTTGTTCTTGTTGTTCTTGTTGCTCTTGTTGTTCTTGTTCTTGTTGTTATTGTTGTTCTTGTTGTTGTTGTTCTTGTTGTTGTTGTTCTTATTGTTGTTGTTCATGTAGTTCTTTTTGTTGTTGTTCTTGCTGTTCTTGTTGTTCTTGTTGTTCTTGTTGCTCTTGTTGCTCTTGTTGTTCTTGTTGTTCTTCTTGTTCTCGTTGTTCTTTTTGTCCTTGTTGTTCTTGCTGTTGATGTTCCCGTTGTTCTCGTTCTTGTTGTTCTTCTTGTTGTTGTTGTTGTCGTTGCAGTTGTTCTTGTTGTTCATGATGTTGTTGTTCTGGTTGATGTTGTTGTTCTTGTTCTTGTTGTTCTTGTTGTTCTTGTTGTTCTTGTTGTTCTTGTTGATCTTGTTGATCTTGTTGTTCTTGTTGTTCTTGTTGTTCTTGTTGTTCTTGCTGATCTTGTTGTTCTTGTTGTTCTTGTTGTTCTTGTTGTTATTGTTGTTCTTGTTGTTCTTGTTGTTCTTGTTGTTCTTGTTGTTCTTGTTGCTCTTGTTGCTCTTGTTGTTCTTGCTGAACTTGTTGCTTTTGTTGTTCTCGTTGTTTCCGTTGGTCTCGTTGTTCCCGCTGTTCTCGTTGTTCTCGTTGCTCTTGTTGTTCTAGTTGTTCTTGTTGTTCCTGTTGTTCTAGTTGTTCTTGTAGTTCCTGTTGTTCCTGCTGTTCTTGTTGTTCTTGTTGTTCTTGTTGTTCTTCTTGTTGTTCTTGTTCTTCATGTTCTTCTTGTTCTTCTTGTCCTTGTTGTTCTTGTTGCTCTTGTTGCTCTTGTTGTTCTTGTTGCTCTTGTTGCACTTGTTGTTCTTGATGATCTTGTTGCTTTTGTTGATCTCGTTGTTTCCGTTGGTCTCGTTGTTCCCGTTGTTCTCGTTGTTCCCGTTGTTCTTGTTGATCTTGTTGCTCTTGTTGTTCTTGTTGTTCTTGTTGTTCTTGTTGTTCCTGTTGTTCCTGTTGTTCCTGTTGTTCCAGTTGTTCCTGTTGTTCCTGTTGTTCCTGTTGTTCTTGTTGTTCTTCTTGTTCTTCTTGTTCTTCTTGTTCTTCTTGTTCTTCTTGTTCTTCTTGTTCTTGTCGTTCTTGTTGCTCTTGTTGCTCTTGTTGTTCTTGTTGAACTTGTTGAACTTGTTGCTTTTGTTGCTCTCGTTGTTTCCGTTGGTCTCGTTGTTTCCGTTGGTCTCGTTGTTCCCGTTGTTCCCGCTGTTCCCGTTGTTCTCGCTGTTCTCGTTGTTCTCGCTGTTCTCGTTGCTCTGGTTGTTCCTGTTGTTCTTGTTGTTATTGTTGTTCCTGTTGTTCCTGTTGTTCCTGTTGTTCTTGTTGTTCTTGTTGTTCTGGTTGTTCTTGTTGCTCTCGTTGTTCTTGTTGTTCTTGTTGTTCTTGTTGTTCTTGTTGTTCTTGTTGTTCTCGTTGTTCTCGTTGTTCTTGTTGTTCTCGTTGTTCTCGTTGTTCTTGTTGTTCTTCTTGTTCTTGTTGTTCTTGTTGCTCTTGTTGCTCTTGTTGTTCTTGTTGTTCTTGTTGTTCTTGTTGTTCTTGTTGCTCTTGTTGCTCGTGTTGCTCTTGTTGTTCTTGTTGTTCTTGTTGCTCTTGTTGCTCTTGTTGCTCTTGTTGCTCTTGTTGCTCTTGTTGTTCTTGTTGATCTTGTTGCTTTTGTTGCTCTCATTGTTTCCGTTGGTCTCGTTGTTCCCGTTGTTCCTGTTGTTCCTGTTGTTCCTGTTGTTCTTGTTGTTCTTGTTGTTCTTCTTGTTCTTGTTGTTCTTCTTGTTCTTCTTGTTCTTGTTGTTCTTGTTGCTCTTGTTGCTCTTGTTGCTCTTGTTGTTCTTGTTGAATTTGTTGAACTTGTTGCTTTTGTTGCTCTCGTTGTTTCCGTTGGTCTCGTTGTTCCCGTTGTTCTCGCTGTTCTCGTTGTTCTCGTTGTTCTCGTTGCTCTGGTTGTTCTTGTTGTCCTTGTTGTTCTTGTTGTTCTTGTTCTCTTGTTGTTCTTGTTGTTCTTGTTGTTCTTGTTCTTCTTGTTATTCTTGTTGTTCTTGTTGCTCTTGTTGTTCCTGTTGTTCTCGTTGTTCTTGTTGTTCTCGTTGTTCTCGTTGTTCTCGTTGTTCTTCTTGTTCTTCTTGTTCTTGTTGTTCTTGTTGCTCTTGTTGCTCTTGTTGCTCTTGTTGTTCTTGTTGAATTTGTTGAACTTGTTGCTTTTGTTGCTCTCGTTGTTTCCGTTGGTCTCGTTGTTCCCGTTGTTCTCGCTGTTCTCGTTGTTCTCGTTGTTCTCGTTGCTCTGGTTGTTCTTGTTGACCTTGTTGTTCTTGTTGTTCTTGTTCTCTTGTTGTTCTTGTTGTTCTTGTTGTTCTTGTTCTTCTTGTTATTCTTGTTGTTCTTGTTGCTCTTGTTGTTCCTGTTGTTCTCGTTGTTCTTGTTGTTCTTGTTGTTCTTGTTGTTCTTGTTGTTCTTGTTGTTCTTGTTGTTCTTGTTGTTCTTGTTGTTCTTGTTGTTCTTGTTGTTCTTGTTGTTCTTGTTGTTCTTGTTGATCTTGTTGTCCTTGTTGTTCTTGTTGTTCTTGTTGTTCTTGTTGTTCTTTTTGTCCTTGTTGTTCTTGTTGTTCTTTTTGTCCTTGTTGTTCTTTTTGTCCTTGTTGATCTTGTTGCTCTTGTTGTTCTTGTTGTTCTTGTTCTTGTCGTCCTTGTTCCTGTTGTTGTTGATGTTCTTGTTGTTCTTGTTGTTCTTGTTGTTCTTGTTGTTCTTGTTGTTCTTGTTGTTCTTGTTGTTCTTGTTGTTCTTGTTGTTCTTGTTGTTCTTGTTGTTCTTCTTGTTCTTGTTGTTCTTGTTGAACTTGTTGAACTTGTTGCTTTTGTTGCTCTCGTTGTTTCCGTTGGTCTCGTTGTTCCCGTTGTTCTCGCTGTTCTCGTTGTTCTCGCTGTTCTCGTTGCTCTGGTTGTTCCTGTTGTTCTTGTTGTTCCTGTTGTTCCTGTTGTTCCTGTCGTTCTTGTTGTTCTTGTTGTTCTTGTTGTTCTTGTTGTTCATGTTGTTGTTGTTCTTGTTGTTGTTCTTGTTGTTCTTGTTGTTCTTGTTGCTCTTGTTGTTCTTGTTGTTCTTGTTGTTCTTGTTGTTCTTGTTGTTCTTGTTGTTCTTGTTGTTCTTGTTGTTCTTGTTGTTCTTGTTGTTCTTGTTGTTCTTGTTGTTCTTGTTGTTCTTCTTGTTGTTGTTGTTCTTGTTGTTCTTGTTGTTCTTGTTGCTCTTGTTGTTCTTGTTGTTCTTGTTGTTCTTGTTGTTGTTGTTCTTGTTGTTGTTGTTCATGTAGTTCTTTTTGTTGTTGTTCTTGCTGTTCTTGTTGTTCTTGTTGTTCTTGTTGCTCTTGTTGTTCTTGTTGCTCTCCTTGTTCTTGTTGTTCTTGTTGTTCTTGTTGCACTCCTTGATCTTGTTGCTCTTGTTGTTGTTGTTGTTCTTGTTCTTGTCGTTCTTGTTGTTGTTCTTGTTGTACTTGTTCTTGTTGCTCTTGTTGTTCTTGTTGTTCTTGTTGTTCTTGTTGTTCTTGTTGTTCTTGTTGTTCTTGTTGTTCTTGTTGTTCTTGTTGTTCTTGTTGTTCTTGTTGTTCTTGTTGTTCTTGTTGTTCTTGTTGTTCTTGTTGTTCTTGTTGTTCTTGTTGTTCTTGTTGTTCTTGTTGTTCTTGTTGTTCTTGTTGTTCTTGTTGTTCTTGTTGTTCTTGTTGTTCTTGTTGTTCTTGTTGTTCTTGTTGTTCTTGTTGTTCTTGTTGTTCTTGTTGATCTTGTTCTTCTTGTTGTTCTTGTTGTTCTTGTTGTTCTTGTTGTTCTTGTTGTTCTTGTTGTTCTTGTTGTTCTTGTTGGTCTTGTTGTTCTTGTTGTTCTTGTTGTTCTAGTTGTTCTTGCTGTTCTTGCTGTTCTTGCTGTTCTTGTTGTTCTTGTTGTTCTTGTTGTTCTTGTCGTTGTTGTTGTTCTTGTTGTTCTTGTTGTTCGTGTTGCTCTTGTTGCTCTTGTTGCTCTTGTTGTTCTTGTTGTTCTCGTTGTTTCCGTTGTTCTCGTTGTTCTCGTTGTTCTCGTTGTTCTCGTTGTTCTCGTTGTTCTTGTTGTTCTTGTTGTTCTTGTTGTTCTTGTTGTTCTTGTTGTTCTTGTTGTTCTTGTTGTTCTTCTTGTTCTTCTTGTTCCTGTTGTTCTTGTTGTTCTTGTTCTTGTTGTTTTTGTTCTTGTTGTTCTTGTTGTTCTTGTTGTTCGTATTGTTCTTCTTGCTCTTGTTGTTCTTGCTGTTCTTGCTCCTCTTGTTTTTCTTGTTGTTCTTGTTGTTCATGTTGCTGTTGTTCTTGTTGATCCTGTTGTACTTGTTCTTGTTGTTCTTGTTGATCTTGTTCTTGTTGTTCTTGTTGTTGTTGTTCTTGTTGTTCTTGTTGTTCTTGTTGTTCTTGTTGTTCTTGTTGTACTTGTTGTTCTTGTTGTTCTTGTTTTTCTTGTTGTTCTTGTTGTTCTTGTTGCTCTTGTTGTTCTTGTTCTTGTTGTTATTGTTGTTCTTGTTGTTGTTGTTCTTGTTGTTGTTGTTCTTGTTGTTGTTGTTCATGTAGTTCTTTTTGTTGTTGTTCTTGCTGTTCTTGTTGTTCTTGTTGTTCTTGTTGCTCTTGTTGCTCTTGTTGTTCTTGTTGTTCTTCTTGTTCTCGTTGTTCTTTTTGTCCTTGTTGTTCTTGCTGTTGTTGTTCCCGTTGTTCTCGTTCTTGTTGTTCTTCTTGTTGTTGTTGTTGTCGTTGTTGTTGTTCTTGTTGTTCATGAAGTTGTTGTTCTGGTTGATGTTGTTGTTCTTGTTCTTGTTGTTCTTGTTGTTCTTGTTGTTCTTGTTGTTCTTGTTGATCTTGTTGATCTTGTTGTTCTTGTTGTTCTTGTTGTTCTTACTGATCTTGTTGTTCTTGTTGTTCTTGTTGTTCTTGTTGTTCTTGTTGTTATTGTTGTTCTTGTTGTTCTTGTTGTTCTTGTTGTTCTTGTTGTTCTTGTTGCTCTTGTGGCTCTTGTTGTTCTTGCTGAACTTGTTGCTTTTGTTGTTCTCGTTGTTTCCGTTGGTCTCGTTGTTCCCGCTGTTCTCGTTGTTCTCGTTGCTCTTGTTGTTCTAGTTGTTCTTGTTGTTCCTGTTGTTCTAGTTGTTCTTGTAGTTCCTGTTGTTCCTGCTGTTCTTGTTGTTCTTGTTGTTCTTGTTGTTCTTCTTGTTGTTCTTGTTCTTCATGTTCTTCTTGTTCTTCTTGTCCTTGTTGTTCTTGTTGCTCTTGTTGCTCTTGTTGTTCTTGTTGCTCTTGTTGCACTTGTTGTTCTTGATGATCTTGTTGCTTTTGTTGATCTCGTTGTTTCCGTTGGTCTCGTTGTTCCCGTTGTTCTCGTTGTTCCCGTTGTTCTTGTTGATCTTGTTGCTCTTGTTGTTCTTGTTGTTCTTGTTGTTCTTGTTGTTCCTGTTGTTCCTGTTGTTCCAGTTGTTCCTGTTGTTCCTGTTGTTCCTGTTGTTCTTGTTGTTCTTCTTGTTCTTCTTGTTCTTCTTGTTCTTCTTGTTCTTCTTGTTCTTCTTGTTCTTCTTGTTCTTGTCGTTCTTGTTGCTCTTGTTGCTCTTGTTGTTCTTGTTGAACTTGTTGAACTTGTTGCTTTTGTTGCTCTCGTTGTTTCCGTTGGTCTCGTTGTTTCCGTTGGTCTCGTTGTTCCCGTTGTTTCCGCTGTTCCCGTTGTTCTCGCTGTTCTCGTTGTTCTCGCTGTTCTCGTTGCTCTGGTTGTTCCTGTTGTTCTTGTTGTTATTGTTGTTCCTGTTGTTCCTGTTGTTCCTGTTGTTCTTGTTGTTCTTGTTGTTCTGGTTGTTCTTGTTGCTCTCGTTGTTCTTGTTGTTCTTGTTGTTCTTGTTGTTCTTGTTGTTCTTGTTGTTCTCGTTGTTCTCGTTGTTCTTGTTGTTCTCGTTGTTCTCGTTGTTCTTGTTGTTCTTCTTGTTCTTGTTGTTCTTGTTGCTCTTGTTGCTCTTGTTGTTCTTGTTGTTCTTGTTGTTCTTGTTGCTCTTGTTGCTCGTGTTGCTCTTGTTGTTCTTGTTGTTCTTGTTGCTCTTGTTGCTCTTGTTGCTCTTGTTGCTCTTGTTGCTCTTGTTGTTCTTGTTGATCTTGTTGCTTTTGTTGCTCTCATTGCTTCCGTTGGTCTCGTTGTTCCCGTTGTTCCTGTTGTTCCTGTTGTTCCTGTTGTTCTTGTTGTTCTTGTTGTTCTTCTTGTTCTTGTTGTTCTTCTTGTTCTTCTTGTTCTTGTTGTTCTTGTTGCTCTTGTTGCTCTTGTTGCTCTTGTTGTTCTTGTTGAATTTGTTGAACTTGTTGCTTTTGTTGCTCTCGTTGTTTCCGTTGGTCTCGTTGTTCCCGTTGTTCTCGCTGTTCTCGTTGTTCTCGTTGTTCTCGTTGCTCTGGTTGTTCTTGTTGTCCTTGTTGTTCTTGTTGTTCTTGTTCTCTTGTTGTTCTTGTTGTTCTTGTTGTTCTTGTTCTTCTTGTTATTCTTGTTGTTCTTGTTGCTCTTGTTGTTCCTGTTGTTCTCGTTGTTCTTGTTGTTCTCGTTGTTCTCGTTGTTCTCGTTGTTCTTCTTGTTCTTCTTGTTCTTGTTGTTCTTGTTGCTCTTGTTGCTCTTGTTGCTCTTGTTGTTCTTGTTGAATTTGTTGAACTTGTTGCTTTTGTTGCTCTCGTTGTTTCCGTTGGTCTCGTTGTTCCCGTTGTTCTCGCTGTTCTCGTTGTTCTCGTTGTTCTCGTTGCTCTGGTTGTTCTTGTTGTCCTTGTTGTTCTTGTTGTTCTTGTTCTCTTGTTGTTCTTGTTGTTCTTGTTGTTCTTGTTCTTCTTGTTATTCTTGTTGTTCTTGTTGCTCTTGTTGTTCCTGTTGTTCTCGTTGTTCTTGTTGTTCTTGTTGTTCTTGTTGTTCTTGTTGTTCTTGTTGTTCTTGTTGTTCTTGTTGTTCTTGTTGTTCTTGTTGTTCTTGTTGTTCTTGTTGTTCTTGTTGTTCTTGTTGTTCTTGTTGATCTTGTTGTCCTTGTTGTTCTTGTTGTTCTTGTTGTTCTTGTTGTTCTTTTTGTCCTTGTTGTTCTTGTTGTTCTTTTTGTCCTTGTTGTTCTTTTTGTCCTTGTTGATCTTGTTGCTCTTGTTGTTCCTGTTGTTCTTGTTCTTGTCGTCCTTGTTCCTGTTGTTGTTGATGTTCTTGTTGTTCTTGTTGTTCTTGTTGTTCTTGTTGTTCTTGTTGTTCTTGTTGTTCTTGTTGTTCTTGTTGTTCTTCTTGTTCTTGTTGTTCTTGTTGAACTTGTTGAACTTGTTGCTTTTGTTGCTCTCGTTGTTTCCGTTGGTCTCGTTGTTCCCGTTGTTCTCGCTGTTCTCGTTGTTCTCGCTGTTCTCGTTGCTCTGGTTGTTCCTGTTGTTCTTGTTGTTCCTGTTGTTCCTGTTGTTCCTGTCGTTCTTGTTGTTCTTGTTGTTCTTGTTGTTCTTGTTGTTCATGTTGTTGTTGTTCTTGTTGTTGTTCTTGTTGTTCTTGTTGTTCTTGTTGCTCTTGTTGTTCTTGTTGTTCTTGTTGTTCTTGTTGTTCTTGTTGTTCTTGTTGTTCTTGTTGTTCTTGTTGTTCTTGTTGTTCTTGTTGTTCTTTTTGTCCGTGTTGTTCTTTTTGTCCTTGTTGTTCTTGTTGCTCTTGTTGTTCTTGTTGTTCTTGTTCTTGTCGTCCTTGTTCCTGTTGTTGTTGTTGTTCTTGTTGTTCTTGTTGTTCTTGTTGTTCTTGTTGTTCTTGTTGTTCTTGTTGTTCTTGTTGTTCTTGTTGTTCTTGTTGTTCTTGTTGTTCTTGTTGTTGTTGTTGTTCTTGTTGTTCTTGTTGTTCTTGTTGCTCTTGTTGTTCTTGTTGTTCTTGTTGTTGTTGTTCTTGTTGTTGTTGTTCATGTAGTTCTTTTTGTTGTTGTTCTTGCTGTTCTTGTTGTTCTTGTTGTTCTTGTTGCTCTTGTTGTTCTTGTTGCTCTCCTTGTTCTTGTTGTTCTTGTTGTTCTTGTTGCACTCCTTGATCTTGTTGCTCTTGTTGTTGTTGTTGTTCTTGTTCTTGTCGTTCTTGTTGTTGTTCTTGTTGTACTTGTTCTTGTTGCTCTTGTTGTTCTTGTTGTTCTTGTTGTTCTTGTTGTTCTTGTTGTTCTTGTTGTTCTTGTTGTTCTTGTTGTTCTTGTTGTTCTTGTTGTTCTTGTTGTTCTTGTTGTTCTTGTTGTTCATGTTGTTCTTGTTGTTCTTGTTGTTCTTGTTGTTCTTGTTGTTCTTGTTGTTCTTGTTGTTCTTGTTGTTCTTGTTGTTCTTGTTGTTCTTGTTGTTCTTGTTGTTCTTGTTGTTCTTGTTGTTCTTGTTGTTCTTGTTGTTCTTGTTGTTCTTGTTGTTCTTGTTGTTCTTGTTGTTCTTGTTGTTCTTGTTGATCTTGTTCTTCTTGTTGTTCTTGTTGTTCTTGTTGTTCTTGTTGTTCTTGTTGTTCTTGTTGTTCTTGTTGGTCTTGTTGTTCTTGTTGTTCTTGTTGTTCTAGTTGTTCTTGCTGTTCTTGCTGTTCTTGCTGTTCTTGTTGTTCTTGTTGTTCTTGTTGTTCTTGTCGTTGTTGTTGTTCTTGTTGTTCTTGTTGTTCTTGTTGTTCTTGTTGTTCGTGTTGCTCTTGTTGCTCTTGTTGCTCTTGTTGTTCTTGTTGTTCTTGTTGTTCTCGTTGTTTCCGTTGTTCTCGTTGTTCTCGTTGTTCTCGTTGTTCTTGTTGTTCTTGTTGTTCTTGTTGTTCTTGTTGTTCTTGTTGTTCTTGTTGTTCTTGTTGTTCTTGTTGTTCTTGTTGTTCTTGTTGTTCTTGTTGTTCTTGTTGTTGTTGTTCTTGTTGTTCTTGTTGTTCTTGTTGTTCTTGTTGTTCTTGTTGTTCCTGTTGTTCCTGTTGTTCCTGTTGTTCCTGTTGTTCCTGTTGTTCTTGTTGTTCTTGTTGTTCTTGTTGTTCTTGTTGTTCTTGTTGTTCTTGTTGTTCTTGTTGTTCTTGTTGTTCTTGTTGTTCTTGTTGCTCTTGTTGCTCTTGTTGTTCTTGTTGTTCTTGTTGTTCCTGTTGTTCCTGTTGTTCCAGTTGTTCCTGTTGTTCCTGTTGTTCTTGTTGTTCTTGTTATTCTTCTTGTTCTTCTTGTTCTTCTTGTTCTTCTTGTTCTTCTTGTTCTTCTTGTTCTTCTTGTTCTTCTTGCTCTTGTTGTTCTTGTTGCTCTTGTTGCTCTTGTTGCTCTTGTTGCTCTTGTTGTTCTTGTTGAACTTGTTGAACTTGTTGCTTTTGTTGCTCTCGTTGTTTCCATTGGTCTCGTTGTTCCCGTTGTTCTCGCTGTTCTCGTTGTTCTCGTTGCTCTGGTTGTTCTTGTTGTTTTGTTGTTCTTGTTGTTCTTGTTGTTCCTGTTGTTCCTGTTGTACCTGTTGTTCTTGTTGTTCTTGTTGATCTTGTTGCTTTTGTTGTACTCGTTGTTTCCGTTGGTCTCGTTGTTCCCGTTGTTCTCGTTGTTCTGGTTGTTCTTGTTGATCTTGTTGCTCTTGTTGTTCTTGTTGCTTTTGTTGCTCTAGTTGTTTCCGTTGGTCTCGTTGTTCCCGTTGTTCCCGTTGTTCTCGCTGTTCTCGCTGTTCTCGTTGTTCTCGTTGATCTGGTTGTTCTTGTTGTTCTTGTTGTTCTTGTTCTGTTGTTGTTCTTGTTGTTCTTGTTGTTGTTGTTGTTCTTGTTGTTGTTGTTGTTCTTGTTGTTGTTGTTGTTCTTGTTGTTCTTGTTGTTCTTGTTGCTCTTGTTGTTCTTGTTGTTCTTGTTGTTCTTGTTGTTGTTGTTCTTGTTGTTGTTGTTCATGTAGTTCTTTTTGTTGTTGTTCTTGCTGTTCTTGTTGCTCTTGTTGTTCTTGTTGTTCTTGTTGTTCTTGTTGTTCTTGTTGATCTTGTTGTCCTTGTTGTTCTTGTTGTTCTTGTTGTTCTTGTTGTTCTTTTTGTCCTTGTTGTTCTTGTTGTTCTTTTTGTCCTTGTTGTTCTTTTTGTCCTTGTTGATCTTGTTGCTCTTGTTGATCTTGTTGTTCTTGTTGTTCTTGTTGTTCTTGTTGTTCTTGTTGTTCTTGTTGTTCTTGTTGTACTTGTTGTTCTTGTTGTTCTTGTTGTTCTTGTTGTTCTTGTTGTTCTTGTTGTTCTTGTTGTTCTTGTTGATCTTGTTGTTCTTGTTGTTCTTGTTGTTCTTGTTGTTCTTGTTGTTCTTGTTGTTCTTGTTGTTCTTGTTGTTCTTGTTGTTCTTGTTGTTCTTGTTGTTCTTGTTGTTCTTGTTGTTCTTGTTGATCTTGTTGTCCTTGTTGTTCTTGTTGTTCTTGTTGTTCTTGTTGTTCTTGTTGTTCTTTTTGTCCTTGTTGTTCTTGTTGTTGTTTTTGTCCTTGTTGTTCTTTTTGTCCTTGTTGATCTTGTTGCTCTTGTTGTTCTTGTTGTTCTTGTTGTTCTTGTTGTTCTTGTTGTTCTTGTTGTTCTTGTTGTTCTTGTTGTTCTTGTTGTTCTTGTTGTTCTTGTTGTTCTTGTTGTTCTTGTTGTTCTTGTTGTTCTTGTTGTTCTTGTTGTTCTTGTTGTTCTTGTTGTTCTTGTTGTTCTTGTTGTTCTTGTTGTTCTTGTTGTTCTTGTTGTTCTTGTTGATCTTGTTCTTCTTGTTGTTCTTGTTGTTCTTGTTGTTCTTGTTGTTCTTGTTGTTCTTGTTGTTCTTGTTGTTCTTGTTGGTCTTGTTGTTCTTGTTGTTCTTGTTGTTCTAGTTGTTCTTGCTGTTCTTGCTGTTCTTGCTGTTCTTGTTGTTCTTGTTGTTCTTGTTGTTCTTGTCGTTGTTGTTGTTCTTGTTGTTCTTGTTGTTCGTGTTGCTCTTGTTGCTCTTGTTGCTCTTGTTGTTCTTGTTGTTCTCGTTGTTTCCGTTGTTCTCGTTGTTCTCGTTGTTCTCGTTGTTCTCGTTGTTCTCGTTGTTCTTGTTGTTCTTGTTGTTCTTGTTGTTCTTGTTGTTCTTGTTGTTCTTGTTGTTCTTCTTGTTCTTCTTGTTCCTGTTGTTCTTGTTGTTCTTGTTCTTGTTGTTTTTGTTCTTGTTGTTCTTGTTGTTCTTGTTGTTCGTATTGTTCTTCTTGCTCTTGTTGTTCTTGCTGTTCTTGCTCCTCTTGTTTTTCTTGTTGTTCTTGTTGTTCATGTTGCTGTTGTTCTTGTTGATCCTGTTGTACTTGTTCTTGTTGTTCTTGTTGATCTTGTTCTTGTTGTTCTTGTTGTTGTTGTTCTTGTTGTTCTTGTTGTTCTTGTTGTTCTTGTTGTTCTTGTTGTACTTGTTGTTCTTGTTGTTCTTGTTTTTCTTGTTGTTCTTGTTGTTCTTGTTGCTCTTGTTGTTCTTGTTCTTGTTGTTATTGTTGTTCTTGTTGTTGTTGTTCTTGTTGTTGTTGTTCTTGTTGTTGTTGTTCATGTAGTTCTTTTTGTTGTTGTTCTTGCTGTTCTTGTTGTTCTTGTTGTTCTTGTTGCTCTTGTTGCTCTTGTTGTTCTTGTTGTTCTTCTTGTTCTCGTTGTTCTTTTTGTCCTTGTTGTTCTTGCTGTTGTTGTTCCCGTTGTTCTCGTTCTTGTTGTTCTTCTTGTTGTTGTTGTTGTCGTTGTTGTTGTTCTTGTTGTTCATGAAGTTGTTGTTCTGGTTGATGTTGTTGTTCTTGTTCTTGTTGTTCTTGTTGTTCTTGTTGTTCTTGTTGTTCTTGTTGATCTTGTTGATCTTGTTGTTCTTGTTGTTCTTGTTGTTCTTACTGATCTTGTTGTTCTTGTTGTTCTTGTTGTTCTTGTTGTTCTTGTTGTTATTGTTGTTCTTGTTGTTCTTGTTGTTCTTGTTGTTCTTGTTGTTCTTGTTGCTCTTGTGGCTCTTGTTGTTCTTGCTGAACTTGTTGCTTTTGTTGTTCTCGTTGTTTCCGTTGGTCTCGTTGTTCCCGCTGTTCTCGTTGTTCTCGTTGCTCTTGTTGTTCTAGTTGTTCTTGTTGTTCCTGTTGTTCTAGTTGTTCTTGTAGTTCCTGTTGTTCCTGCTGTTCTTGTTGTTCTTGTTGTTCTTGTTGTTCTTCTTGTTGTTCTTGTTCTTCATGTTCTTCTTGTTCTTCTTGTCCTTGTTGTTCTTGTTGCTCTTGTTGCTCTTGTTGTTCTTGTTGCTCTTGTTGCACTTGTTGTTCTTGATGATCTTGTTGCTTTTGTTGATCTCGTTGTTTCCGTTGGTCTCGTTGTTCCCGTTGTTCTCGTTGTTCCCGTTGTTCTTGTTGATCTTGTTGCTCTTGTTGTTCTTGTTGTTCTTGTTGTTCTTGTTGTTCCTGTTGTTCCTGTTGTTCCAGTTGTTCCTGTTGTTCCTGTTGTTCCTGTTGTTCTTGTTGTTCTTCTTGTTCTTCTTGTTCTTCTTGTTCTTCTTGTTCTTCTTGTTCTTCTTGTTCTTCTTGTTCTTCTTGTTCTTCTTGTTCTTGTCGTTCTTGTTGCTCTTGTTGCTCTTGTTGTTCTTGTTGAACTTGTTGAACTTGTTGCTTTTGTTGCTCTCGTTGTTTCCGTTGGTCTCGTTGTTTCCGTTGGTCTCGTTGTTCCCGTTGTTTCCGCTGTTCCCGTTGTTCTCGCTGTTCTCGTTGTTCTCGCTGTTCTCGTTGCTCTGGTTGTTCCTGTTGTTCTTGTTGTTATTGTTGTTCCTGTTGTTCCTGTTGTTCCTGTTGTTCTTGTTGTTCTTGTTGTTCTGGTTGTTCTTGTTGCTCTCGTTGTTCTTGTTGTTCTTGTTGTTCTTGTTGTTCTTGTTGTTCTTGTTGTTCTCGTTGTTCTCGTTGTTCTTGTTGTTCTCGTTGTTCTCGTTGTTCTTGTTGTTCTTCTTGTTCTTGTTGTTCTTGTTGCTCTTGTTGCTCTTGTTGTTCTTGTTGTTCTTGTTGTTCTTGTTGCTCTTGTTGCTCGTGTTGCTCTTGTTGTTCTTGTTGTTCTTGTTGCTCTTGTTGCTCTTGTTGCTCTTGTTGCTCTTGTTGCTCTTGTTGTTCTTGTTGATCTTGTTGCTTTTGTTGCTCTCATTGCTTCCGTTGGTCTCGTTGTTCCCGTTGTTCCTGTTGTTCCTGTTGTTCCTGTTGTTCTTGTTGTTCTTGTTGTTCTTCTTGTTCTTGTTGTTCTTCTTGTTCTTCTTGTTCTTGTTGTTCTTGTTGCTCTTGTTGCTCTTGTTGCTCTTGTTGTTCTTGTTGAATTTGTTGAACTTGTTGCTTTTGTTGCTCTCGTTGTTTCCGTTGGTCTCGTTGTTCCCGTTGTTCTCGCTGTTCTCGTTGTTCTCGTTGTTCTCGTTGCTCTGGTTGTTCTTGTTGTCCTTGTTGTTCTTGTTGTTCTTGTTCTCTTGTTGTTCTTGTTGTTCTTGTTGTTCTTGTTCTTCTTGTTATTCTTGTTGTTCTTGTTGCTCTTGTTGTTCCTGTTGTTCTCGTTGTTCTTGTTGTTCTCGTTGTTCTCGTTGTTCTCGTTGTTCTTCTTGTTCTTCTTGTTCTTGTTGTTCTTGTTGCTCTTGTTGCTCTTGTTGCTCTTGTTGTTCTTGTTGAATTTGTTGAACTTGTTGCTTTTGTTGCTCTCGTTGTTTCCGTTGGTCTCGTTGTTCCCGTTGTTCTCGCTGTTCTCGTTGTTCTCGTTGTTCTCGTTGCTCTGGTTGTTCTTGTTGTCCTTGTTGTTCTTGTTGTTCTTGTTCTCTTGTTGTTCTTGTTGTTCTTGTTGTTCTTGTTCTTCTTGTTATTCTTGTTGTTCTTGTTGCTCTTGTTGTTCCTGTTGTTCTCGTTGTTCTTGTTGTTCTTGTTGTTCTTGTTGTTCTTGTTGTTCTTGTTGTTCTTGTTGTTCTTGTTGTTCTTGTTGTTCTTGTTGTTCTTGTTGTTCTTGTTGTTCTTGTTGTTCTTGTTGTTCTTGTTGTTCTTGTTGTTCTTGTTGATCTTGTTGTCCTTGTTGTTCTTGTTGTTCTTGTTGTTCTTGTTGTTCTTGTTGTTCTTTTTGTCCTTGTTGTTCTTGTTGTTCTTTTTGTCCTTGTTGTTCTTTTTGTCCTTGTTGATCTTGTTGCTCTTGTTGTTCCTGTTGTTCTTGTTCTTGTCGTCCTTGTTCCTGTTGTTGTTGATGTTCTTGTTGTTCTTGTTGTTCTTGTTGTTCTTGTTGTTCTTGTTGTTCTTGTTGTTCTTGTTGTTCTTGTTGTTCTTCTTGTTCTTGTTGTTCTTGTTGAACTTGTTGAACTTGTTGCTTTTGTTGCTCTCGTTGTTTCCGTTGGTCTCGTTGTTCCCGTTGTTCTCGCTGTTCTCGTTGTTCTCGCTGTTCTCGTTGCTCTGGTTGTTCCTGTTGTTCTTGTTGTTCCTGTTGTTCCTGTTGTTCCTGTCGTTCTTGTTGTTCTTGTTGTTCTTGTTGTTCTTGTTGTTCTTGTTGTTCTTGTTGTTGTTGTTGTTCTTGTTGTTCTTGTTGTTCTTGTTGCTCTTGTTGTTCTTGTTGTTCTTGTTGTTGTTGTTCTTGTTGTTGTTGTTCATGTAGTTCTTTTTGTTGTTGTTCTTGCTGTTCTTGTTGTTCTTGTTGTTCTTGTTGCTCTTGTTGTTCTTGTTGCTCTCCTTGTTCTTGTTGTTCTTGTTGTTCTTGTTGCACTCCTTGATCTTGTTGCTCTTGTTGTTGTTGTTGTTCTTGTTCTTGTCGTTCTTGTTGTTGTTCTTGTTGTACTTGTTCTTGTTGCTCTTGTTGTTCTTGTTGTTCTTGTTGTTCTTGTTGTTCTTGTTGTTCTTGTTGTTCTTGTTGTTCTTGTTGTTCTTGTTGTTCTTGTTGTTCTTGTTGTTCTTGTTGTTCTTGTTGTTCATGTTGTTCTTGTTGTTCTTGTTGTTCTTGTTGTTCTTGTTGTTCTTGTTGTTCTTGTTGTTCTTGTTGTTCTTGTTGTTCTTGTTGTTCTTGTTGTTCTTGTTGTTCTTGTTGTTCTTGTTGTTCTTGTTGTTCTTGTTGTTCTTGTTGTTCTTGTTGTTCTTGTTGTTCTTGTTGTTCTTGTTGATCTTGTTCTTCTTGTTGTTCTTGTTGTTCTTGTTGTTCTTGTTGTTCTTGTTGTTCTTGTTGTTCTTGTTGGTCTTGTTGTTCTTGTTGTTCTTGTTGTTCTAGTTGTTCTTGCTGTTCTTGCTGTTCTTGCTGTTCTTGTTGTTCTTGTTGTTCTTGTTGTTCTTGTCGTTGTTGTTGTTCTTGTTGTTCTTGTTGTTCTTGTTGTTCTTGTTGTTCGTGTTGCTCTTGTTGCTCTTGTTGCTCTTGTTGTTCTTGTTGTTCTTGTTGTTCTCGTTGTTTCCGTTGTTCTCGTTGTTCTCGTTGTTCTCGTTGTTCTCGTTGTTCTCGTTGTTCTTGTTGTTCTTGTTGTTCTTGTTGTTCTTGTTGTTCTTGTTGTTCTTGTTGTTCTTGTTGTTCTTGTTGTTCTTGTTGTTCTTGTTGTTCTTGTTGTTGTTGTTCTTGTTGTTCTTGTTGTTCTTGTTGTTCTTGTTGTTCTTGTTGTTCCTGTTGTTCCTGTTGTTCCTGTTGTTCCTGTTGTTCCTGTTGTTCTTGTTGTTCTTGTTGTTCTTGTTGTTCTTGTTGTTCTTGTTGTTCTTGTTGTTCTTGTTGTTCTTGTTGTTCTTGTTGTTCTTGTTGCTCTTGTTGCTCTTGTTGTTCTTGTTGTTCTTGTTGTTCCTGTTGTTCCTGTTGTTCCAGTTGTTCCTGTTGTTCCTGTTGTTCTTGTTGTTCTTGTTATTCTTCTTGTTCTTCTTGTTCTTCTTGTTCTTCTTGTTCTTCTTGTTCTTCTTGTTCTTCTTGTTCTTCTTGCTCTTGTTGTTCTTGTTGCTCTTGTTGCTCTTGTTGCTCTTGTTGCTCTTGTTGTTCTTGTTGAACTTGTTGATCTTGTTGCTTTTGTTGCTCTCGTTGTTTCCATTGGTCTCGTTGTTCCCGTTGTTCTCGCTGTTCTCGTTGTTCTCGTTGCTCTGGTTGTTCTTGTTGTTTTGTTGTTCTTGTTGTTCTTGTTGTTCCTGTTGTTCCTGTTGTACCTGTTGTTCTTGTTGTTCTTGTTGATCTTGTTGCTTTTGTTGTACTCGTTGTTTCCGTTGGTCTCGTTGTTCCCGTTGTTCTCGTTGTTCTGGTTGTTCTTGTTGATCTTGTTGCTCTTGTTGTTCTTGTTGCTTTTGTTGCTCTAGTTGTTTCCGTTGGTCTCGTTGTTCCCGTTGTTCCCGTTGTTCTCGCTGTTCTCGCTGTTCTCGTTGTTCTCGTTGATCTGGTTGTTCTTGTTGTTCTTGTTGTTCTTGTTCTGTTGTTGTTCTTGTTGTTCTTGTTGTTGTTGTTGTTCTTGTTGTTGTTGTTGTTCTTGTTGTTGTTGTTGTTCTTGTTGTTCTTGTTGTTCTTGTTGCTCTTGTTGTTCTTGTTGTTCTTGTTGTTCTTGTTGTTGTTGTTCTTGTTGTTGTTGTTCATGTAGTTCTTTTTGTTGTTGTTCTTGCTGTTCTTGTTGCTCTTGTTGTTCTTGTTGTTCTTGTTGTTCTTGTTGTTCTTGTTGATCTTGTTGTCCTTGTTGTTCTTGTTGTTCTTGTTGTTCTTGTTGTTCTTTTTGTCCTTGTTGTTCTTGTTGTTCTTTTTGTCCTTGTTGTTCTTTTTGTCCTTGTTGATCTTGTTGCTCTTGTTGATCTTGTTGTTCTTGTTGTTCTTGTTGTTCTTGTTGTTCTTGTTGTTCTTGTTGTTCTTGTTGTACTTGTTGTTCTTGTTGTTCTTGTTGTTCTTGTTGTTCTTGTTGTTCTTGTTGTTCTTGTTGTTCTTGTTGATCTTGTTGTTCTTGTTGTTCTTGTTGTTCTTGTTGTTCTTGTTGTTCTTGTTGTTCTTGTTGTTCTTGTTGTTCTTGTTGTTCTTGTTGTTCTTGTTGTTCTTGTTGTTCTTGTTGTTCTTGTTGTTCTTGTTGTTCTTGTTGATCTTGTTGTCCTTGTTGTTCTTGTTGTTCTTGTTGTTCTTGTTGTTCTTGTTGTTCTTTTTGTCCTTGTTGTTCTTGTTGTTGTTTTTGTCCTTGTTGTTC
This sequence comes from Megalopta genalis, assembly GCF_051020955.1. NCBI lineage: Eukaryota > Metazoa > Arthropoda > Insecta > Hymenoptera > Halictidae > Megalopta > Megalopta genalis. Next base: position 1,780,580 of record NW_027476097.1, read on the forward strand.
TTTTTGTCCTTGTTGATCTTGTTGCTCTTGTTGCTCTTGTTGTTCTTGTTCTTGTCGTCCTTGTTCCTGTTGTTGTTGTTGTTCTTGTTGTTCTTGTTGTTCTTGTTGTTCTTGTTGTTCTTGTTGTTCTTGTTGTTCTTGTTGTTTTTGTTGTTCTTGTTGTTCTTGTTGTTCTTGTTGTCCTTGTTGTTCTTGTTGTTCTTGTTGTTCTTGTTGTTCTTGTTGTTCTTGTTGTTCTTGTTGTTCTTTGTTGTTCTTATTGTTGTTGTTCTTGTTGTTCTTGTTGTTCTTGTTGTTCTTGTTGTTCTTGTTGTTCTTTGTTGTTCTTATTGTTGTTGTTCTTGTTGTTCTTGTTGTTCTTGTTGTTCTTGTTGTTCTTGTTGTTCTTGTTGTTCTTGTTGTTCTTCTTGTTCTTCTTGTTCTTCTTGTTCTTGTTGTTCTTGTTGTTCTTGTTGTTCTTGTTGTTCTTGTTGTTCTTGTTGCTCTTGTTGTTCTTGTTGAACTTGTTGAACTTGTTGCTTTTGTTGCTCTCGTTGTTTCCGTTGGTCTCGTTGTTCCCGTTGTTCTCGCTGTTCTCGTTGTTCTCGCTGTTCTCGTTGCTCAGGTTGTTCCTGTTGTTCTTGTTGTTCTTGTTGTTCCTGTTGTTCCTGTTGTTCCTGTCGTTCTTGTTGTTCTTGTTGTTCTTGTTGTTCTTGTTGTTCTTGTTGTTCTTGTTGTTCTTGTTGTTCTTGTTGTTCTTGTTGTTCTTGTTGTTCTTGTTGTTCTTGATGATCTTGTTGTTCTTGTTGTTCTTGTTGTTCTTGTTGGTCTTGTTGTTCTTGTTGTTCTTGTTGATCTTGTTGATCTTGTTGTTCTTGTTGTTCCTGTTGTTCCTGTTGTTCCTGTTGTTCCTGTTGTTCCTGTTGTTCCTGTTGTTCCTGTTGTTCTTGTTGTTCTTGTTGTTCTTGTTGTTCTTGTTGATCTTGTTGTTCTTGTTGTTCTTGTTGTTCTTGTTGCTCTTGTTGCTCTTGTTGTTCTTGTTGTTATTGTTGTTCCTGTTGTTCCTGTTGTTCCAGTTGTTCCTGTTGTTCCTGTTGTTCTTGTTGTTCTTGTTATTCTTCTTGTTCTTCTTGTTCTTCTTGTTCTTCTTGTTCTTCTTGTTCTTCTTGTTCTTCTTGCTCTTGTTGTTCTTGTTGCTCTTGTTGCTCTTGTTGCACTTGTTGTTCTTGTTGAACTTGTTGAACTTGTTGCTTTTGTTGCTCTCGTTGTTTCCGTTGGTCTCGTTGTTCCCGTTGTTCTCGCTGTTCTCGTTGTTCTCGTTGCTCTGGTTGTTCTTGTTGTTGTTGTTGTTCTTGTTGTTCTTGTTGTTCCTGTTGTTCCTGTTGTACCTGTTGTTCTTGTTGTTCTTGTTGTTCTTGTTGATCTTGTTGCTTTTGTTGTTCTCGTTGTTTCCGTTGGTCTCGTTGTTCCCGTTGTTCTCGTTGTTCTGGTTGTTCTTGTTGTTCTTGTTGTTCTTGTTCTCTTGTTGTTCTTGTTGTTCTTGTTGTTCTTGTTGTTCTTGTTCTTCTTGTTGTTCTTGTTGTTCTTGTTGCTCTTGTTATTCCTGTCGTTCTCGTTGCTCTGGTTGTTCTTGTTGTTGTTGTTGTTCTTGTTGTTCCTGTTGTTCCTGTTGTTCTTGTTGTTCTTGTTGTTCTTCTTGTTCTTCTTGTTCTTCTTGTTCTTCTTGTTCTTGTTGTTCTTGTTGCTCTTGTTGCTCTTGTTGTTCTTGTTGAACTTGTTGAACTTGTTGCTTTTGTTGCTCTCGTTGTTTCCGTTGGTCTCGTTGTTTCCGTTGGTCTCGTTGTTCCCGTTGTTCTCGCAGTTCTCGTTGTTCTCGCTGTTCTCGTTGCTCTGGTTGTTCCTGTTGTTCTTGTTGTTCCTGTTGTTCCTGTTATTCCTGTTGTTCTTGTTGTTCTTGTTGTTCTTGTTGTTCTTGTTGTTCTTGTTGTTCTTGTTGTTCTTGTTGTTCTTGTTGTTCTTGTTGTTCTTGTTGCTCTTGTTGTTCTTGATGTTCTTGTTGCTCTTGTTGCTCTTGTTGTTCTTGTTGAACTTGTTGAACTTGTTGCTTTTGTTGCTCTCGTTGTTTCCGTTGGTCTCGTTGTTCCCGTTGTTCTCGCTGTTCTCGTTGTTCTCGTTGCTCTGGTTGTTCTTGTTGTTGTTGTTGTTCTTGTTGTTCTTGTTGTTCCTGTTGTTCCTGTTGTACCTGTTGTTCTTGTTGTTCTTGTTGTTCTTGTTGATCTTGTTGCTTTTGTTGTTCTCGTTGTTTCCGTTGGTCTCGTTGTTCCCGTTGTTCTCGTTGTTCTGGTTGTTCTTGTTGTTCTTGTTGTTCTTGTTCTCTTGTTGTTCTTGTTGTTCTTGTTGTTCTTGTTGTTCTTGTTCTTCTTGTTGTTCTTGTTGTTCTTGTTGCTCTTGTTATTCCTGTCGTTCTCGTTGCTCTGGTTGTTCTTGTTGTTGTTGTTGTTCTTGTTGTTCCTGTTGTTCCTGTTGTTCTTGTTGTTCTTGTTGTTCTTCTTGTTCTTCTTGTTCTTCTTGTTCTTCTTGTTCTTGTTGTTCTTGTTGCTCTTGTTGCTCTTGTTGTTCTTGTTGAACTTGTTGAACTTGTTGCTTTTGTTGCTCTCGTTGTTTCCGTTGGTCTCGTTGTTTCCGTTGGTCTCGTTGTTCCCGTTGTTCTCGCAGTTCTCGTTGTTCTCGCTGTTCTCGTTGCTCTGGTTGTTCCTGTTGTTCTTGTTGTTCCTGTTGTTCCTGTTATTCCTGTTGTTCTTGTTGTTCTTGTTGTTCTTGTTGTTCTTGTTGTTCTTGTTGTTCTTGTTGTTCTTGTTGTTCTTGTTGTTCTTGTTGTTCTTGTTGCTCTTGTTGTTCTTGATGTTCTTGTTGCTCTTGTTGCTCTTGTTGCTCTTGTTGTTCTTGTTGAACTTGTTGAACTTGTTGCTTTTGTTGCTCTCGTTGTTTCCGTTGGTCTCGTTGTTCCCGTTGTTCTCGCTGTTCTCGTTGTTCTCGCTGTTCTCGTTGCTCTGGTTGTTCCTGTTGTTCTTGTTGTTCCTGTGGTTCCTGTTGTTCCTGTTGTTCTTGTTGTTCTTGTTGTTCTTGTTGTTCTTGTTGTTCTTGTTGTTCTTGTTGTTCTTGTTGTTCTTGTTGTTCTTGTTGTTCTTGTTGTTCTTGTTGTTCTTGATGATCTTGTCGTTCTTGTTGTTCTTGTTGTTCTTGTTGTTCTTGTTGGTCTTGTTGTTCTTGTTGTTCTTGTTGTTCTTGTTGATCTTGTTGTTCTTGTTGTTCTTGTTGTTCTTGTTGCTCTCGTCGTTGTTGTTCCCGTTGTTCTTGTTCTTGTTGCTCTTGTTGCTCTTGTTGCTCTTGTTGTTCTTGTTGAACTTGTTGAACTTGTTGCTTTTGTTGCTCTCGTTGTTTCCGTTGGTCTCGTTGTTCCCGTTGTTCTCGCTGTTCTCGTTGTTCTCGTTGCTCTGGTTGTTCTTGTTGTTGTTGTTGTTGTTGTTGTTCTTGTTGTTCTTGTTGTTCCTGTTGTTCCTGTTGTTCCTGTTGTACCTGTTGTTCTTGTTGTTCTTGTTGATCTTGTTGCTTTTGTTGTTCTCGTTGTTTCCGTTGGTCTCGTTGTTCCCGTTGTTCTCGTTGTTCTGGTTGTTCTTGTTGATCTTCTTGCTTTTGTTGTTCTTGTTGCTTTTGTTGCTCTAGTTGTTTCCGTTGGTCTCGTTGTTCCCGTTGCTCTCGCTGTTCTCGTTGTTCTCGTTGTTCTCGTTGATCTGGTTGTTCTTGTTGTTCTTGTTGTTCTTGTTCTCTTGTTGTTCTTGTTGTTCTTGTTGTTCTTGTTCTTCTTGTTGTTCTTGTTGTTCTTGTTGTTCTTGTTGTTCTTGTTGTTCTTGTTGTTCTTGTTGTTCTTGTTGTTCTTGTTGTTCATGTTGTTCTTCTTGTTGTTGTTGTTGTTCCCGTTGTTCTTGTCTTTGTTGTTCTTGTTGTTCTTGTCTTTGTTGTTCTTGTTGTTGTTGTTGTTGTTGTTCTTGTTGTTGTTGTTGTTCTTGTTGATATTGTTGTTCTTGTTGTTCTTGTTGTTGTTGTTGCTCTTGTTGATATTGTTGTTCTTGTCGTTCTTGTTGTTGTTGTTGTTGTTGTTGTTGTTCTTGTTGTTCTTGTTGTTCTTGTTGTTCTTGTTGTTCTTGTTGTTCTTGTTGTTCTTGTTGTTCTTGTTGTTCTTGTTGTTCTTGTTGTTCTTGTTGTTCTTGTTGTTCTTGTTGTTCTTGTTGTTCTTGTTGTTCTTGTTGTTCTTGTTGTTCTTGTTGATCTTGTTGTCCTTGTTGTTCTTGTTGTTCTTGTTGTTCTTGTTGTTCTTTTTGTCCTTGTTGTTCTTGTTGTTGTTTTTGTCCTTGTTGTTCATTTTGTCCTTGTTGATCTTGTTG
>NW_027476097.1:1790000-1795000 GCF_051020955.1 Megalopta genalis
GTTGTTCTTGTTGTTCTTGTTGTTCTTGTTGTTCTTGTTGTTCTTGTTGTTCTTGTTGTTCGTGTTGTTCTTCTTGCTCCTGTTGTTCTTGTTGTTCTTGCTGCTCTTGTTTTTCTTGTTGTTCTAGTTGCTCATGTTGCTGTTGTTCTTGTTGATCCTGTTGTACTTGTTCTTGTTGTTCTTGTTGATCTTGTTCTTGTTGTTCTTGTTGTTGTTGTTGTTCTTGTTGTTGTTGTTGTTCTTGTTGTTCTTGTTGTTCTTGTTGTTCTTGTTGTTCTTGTTGTTCTTGTTGCTCTTGTTGTTCTTGTTGTTCTTGTTGTTGTTGTTCTTGTTGTTGTTGTTCTTGTTGTTGTTGTTCATGTAGTTCTTTTTGTTGTTGTTCTTGCTGTTCTTGTTGTTCTTGTTGTTCTTCTTGTTCTTGTTGTTCCTGTTGTTCTTGTTGCTCTTGTTGCTCTTGTTGTTCTTGTTGTTCTTCTTGTTCTTGTTATTCTTTTTGTCCTTGTTGTTCTTGCTGTTGTTGTTCCCGTTGTTCTTGTTCTTGTTGTTCTTCTTGTTGTTGTTGTTGTCGTTGTTGTTGTTCTTGTTGTTCATGTTGTTGTTGTTCTGGTTGATGTTGTTGTTCTTGTTCTTGCTCTTCTTGTTGTTCTTGTTGTTCTTGTTGTTCCCGTTGTTCTCGCTGTTCTCGTTGTTCTCGCTGTTCTCGTTGCTCTGGTTGTTCCTGTTGTTCTTGTTGTTCCTGTTGTTCCTGTTATTCCTGTTGTTCTTGTTGTTCTTGTTGTTCTTGTTGTTCTTGTTGTTCTTGTTGTTCTTGTTGTTCTTGTTGTTCTTGTTGCTCTTGTTGCTCGTGTTGCTCTTGTTGCTCGTGTTGCTCTTGTTGCTCTTGTTGCTCTTGTTGTTCTTGTTGTTCTTGTTGTTCTTGTTGCTCTTGTTGCTCTTGTTGCTCTTGTTGTTCTTGTTGTTCTTGTTGTTCTTGTTGCTCTTGTTGCTCTTGTTATTCTTGTTGAACTTGTTGAACTTGTTGCTTTTGTTGCTCTCGTTGTTTCCGTTGGTCTCGTTGTTCCCGTTGTTCTTGCTGTTCTCGTTGTTCTCGTTGTTCTCGTTGATCTGGTTGTTCTTGTTGTTCTTGTTGTTCTTGTTCTCTTGTTGTTCTTGTTGTTCTTGTTGTTCTTGTTCTTCTTGTTGTTCTTGTTGTTCTTGTTGTTCTTGTTGTTCTTGTTGTTCTTGTTGTTCTTGTTGTTCTTGTTGTTCTTGTTGTTCTTGTTGTTCTTGTTGTTCTTGTTGTTCATGTTGTTCTTCTTGTTGTTGTTGTTGTTCCCGTTGTTCTTGTCTTTGTTGTTCTTGTTGTTCTTGTCTTTGTTGTTCTTGTTGTTGTTGTTGTTGTTCTTGTTGTTGTTGTTGTTCTTGTTGATATTGTTGTTCTTGTTGTTCTTGTTGTTGTTGTTGCTCTTGTTGATATTGTTGTTCTTGTCGTTCTTGTTGTTGTTGTTGTTGTTCTTGTTGTTCTTGTTGTTCTTGTTGTTCTTGTTGTTCTTGTTGTTCTTGTTGTTCTTGTTGTTCTTGTTGTTCTTGTTGTTCTTGTTGTTCTTGTTGTTCTTGTTGTTCTTGTTGTTCTTGTTGTTCTTGTTGTTCTTGTTGTTCTTGTTGATCTTGTTGTCCTTGTTGTTCTTGTTGTTCTTGTTGTTCTTGTTGTTCTTTTTGTCCTTGTTGTTCTTGTTGTTGTTTTTGTCCTTGTTGTTCTTTTTGTCCTTGTTGATCTTATTGCTCTTGTTGTTCTTGTTGTTCTTGTTCTTGTCGTCCTTGTTCCTGTTGTTGTTGTTGTTCTTGTTGTTCTTGTTGTTCTTGTTGTTCTTGTTGTTCTTGTTGTTCTTGTTGTTTTTGTTGTTCTTGTTGTTCTTGTTGTTCTTGTTGTTCTTGTTGTTCTTGTTGTTCTTGTTGTTATTGTTGTTCTTGTTGTTCTTGTTGTTCTTGTTGTTCTTGTTGTTCTTGTTGCTCTTGTTGTTCTTGTTGTTCTTGTTGTTCTTGTTGTTCTTGTTGTTCTTGTTGTTCTTGTTGTTCTTGTTGTTCTTGTTGTTCTTGTTGTTCTTGTTGTTCTTGTTGTTCTTGTTGTTCTTGTCGTTCTTGTCGTTCTTGTTGTTGTTGTTGTTGTTCTTGTTGTTCTTGTTGTTCTTGTTGTTCTTGTTGTTCTTTTTGTCCTTGTTGTTCTTGTTGTTGTTTTTGTCCTTGTTGTTCTTTTTGTCCTTGTTGATCTTGTTGCTCTTGTTGTTCTTGTTGTTCTTGTTCTTGTCGTCCTTGTTCCTGTTGTTGTTGTTGTTCTTGTTGTTCTTGTTGTTCTTGTTGTTCTTGTTGTTCTTGTTGTTCTTGTTGTTTTTGTTGTTCTTGTTGTTCTTGTTGTTCTTGTTGTTCTTGTTGTTCTTGTTGTTCTTGTTGTTCTTGTTGTTCTTGTTGTTCTTGTTGTTCTTGTTGTTCTTGTTGTTCTTGTTGTTCTTGTTGTTCTTGTTGTTCTTTGTTGTTCTTATTGTTGTTGTTCTTGTTGTTCTTGTTGTTCTTGTTGTTCTTGTTGTTCTTGTTGTTCTTGTTGTTCTTGTTGTTCTTGTTGTTCTTGTCGTTCTTGTCGTTCTTGTTGTTGTTGTTGTTGTTCTTGTTGTTCTTGTTGTTCTTGTTGTTCTTGTTGTTCTTGTTGTTCTTGTTGTTCTTGTTGTTCTTGTTGTTCTTGTTGTTCTTGTTGTTCTTGTTGTTCTTGTTGTTCTTGTTGTTCTTGTTGTTCTTGTTGTTCTTGTTGTTCTTGTTGTTCTTGTTGTTTTTGTCGTTCTTGTTGTTCTTGTTGTTCTTGTTGTTCTTGTTGCTCATGTTGTCCTTGTTCTTGTTCTTGTTCTTGTTGTTCTTGTTGTTCTTGTTGTTCTTGTTGTTCTTGTTGTTCTTGTTGTTCTTGTTGTTCTTGTTCTTGTTGTACTTGTTCTTGTTGCTCTTGTTGTACTTGTTGCTCTTGTTGTTCTTGTTGTTCTTGTTGTTCTTGTTGTTCTTGTTGTTCTTGTTGTTCTTGTTGTTCTTGTTGTTCTTGTTGTTCTTGTTGTTCTTGTTGTTCTTGTTGTTCTTGTTGTTCTTGTTGTTCTTGTTGTTCTTGTTGTACTTGCTTTTCTTGTTGTTCTTGCTGTTCTTGTTGTTCTTCTTGTTGTTGTTCTTGCTGCTCTTGTTGCCCTTGTTGTCCTTGTTGTCCTTGTTGGTCTTGTTGTTCTTGTTGTTCTTGTTGTTCTTGTTGTTCTTGTTGCTCTTGTTGTTCTTGTTGTTCTTGTTGTTGTTGTTCTTGTTGTTGTTGTTCATGTAGTTCTTTTTGTTGTTGTTCTTGCTGTTCTTGTTGTTCTTGTAGTTCTTCTTGTTCTTGTTGTTCTTGTTGTTCTTGTTGCTCTTGTTGCTCTTGTTGTTCTTGTTGTTCTTCTTGTTCTTGTTATTCTTTTTGTCCTTGTTGTTCTTGCTGTTGTTGTTCCCGTTGTTCTTGTTCTTGTTGTTCTTCTCCGTTGTTGTTGTTGTCGTTGTTGTTGTTCTTGTTGTTCATGTTGTTGTTGTTCTGGTTGAGGTTGTTGTTCTTGTTCTTGCTGTTCTTGTTGTTCTTGTTGTTCTTGTTGTTCCCGTTGTTCTCGCTGTTCTCGTTGCTCTCGCTGTTCTCGTTGCTCTGGTTGTTCCTGTTGTTCTTGTTGTTCCTGTTGTTCCTGTTATTCCTGTTGTTCTTGTTGTTCTTGTTGTTCTTGTTGTTCTTGTTGTTCTTGTTGTTCTTGTTGTTCTTGTTGTTCTTGTTGCTCTTGTTGCTCTTGTTGCTCTTGTTGCTCTTGTTGCTCTTGTTGTTCTTGTTGTTCTTGTTGTTCTTGTTGCTCTTGTTGCTCTTGTTATTCTTGTTGAACTTGTTGAACTTGTTGCTTTTGTTGCTCTCGTTGTTTCCGTTGGTCTCGTTGTTCCCGTTGTTCTTGCTGTTCTCGTTGATCTCGTTGTTCTCGTTGCTCTGGTTGTTCTTGTCCTCTTGTTGTTCTTGTTGTTCTTGTTGTTCTTGTTGTTCTTGTTGTTCTTGTTGATCTTGTTGTTCTCGTTGTTCTCGTTGTTCTCGTTGTTCTCGTTGTTCTTGTTGTTCTTGTTGTTCTTGTTGTTCTTGTTGTTCTTGTTGTTCTTGTTGTTCTTGTTGTTCTTGTTGTTCTTGTTGTTCTTGTTGTTCTTGTTGTTCTTGTTGTTCTTGTTGTTCTTGTTGTTCTTGTTGTTCTTGTTGTTCTTGTTGTTCTTGTTGTTCTTGTTGTTCTTGTTGTTCTTGTTGTTCTTGTTGTTCTTGTTGTTCTTGTTGTTCTTGTTGTTCTTGTTGTTCTTGTTGTTCTTGTTGTTCTTGTTGTTCTTGTTATTCTTCTTGTTCTTCTTGTTCTTCTTGTTCTTCTTGTTCTTCTTGTTCTTCTTGCTCTTGTTGTTCTTGTTGCTCTTGTTGCTCTTGTTGCACTTGTTGTTCTCGTTGTTTCCGTTGGTCTCGTTGTTCCCGTTGTTCTCGTTGTTCTGGTTGTTCTTGTTGTTCTTGTTGCTCTTGTTCTCTTGTTGTTCTTGTTGTTCTTGTTGTTCTTGTTGTTCTTGTTGTTCTTGTTCTTCTTGTTGTTCTTGTTGTTCTTGTTGCTCTTGTTATTCCTGTTGTTCTCGTTGCTCTGGTTGTTCTTGTTGTTGTTGTTGTTCTTGTTGTTCCTGTTGTTCCTGTTGTTCTTGTTGTTCTTGTTGTTCTTCTTGTTCTTCTTGTTCTTCTTGTTCTTCTTGTTCTTGTTGTTCTTGTTGCTCTTGTTGCTCTTGTTGCTCTTGTTGTTCTTGTTGAACTTGTTGAACTTGTTGCTTTTGTTGCTCTCGTTGTTTCCGTTGGTCTCGTTGTTTCCGTTGGTCTCGTTGTTCCCGTTGTTCTCGCAGTTCTCGTTGTTCTCGCTGTTCTTGTTGTTCTTGTTGTTCTTGTTGTTCTTGTTGTTCCTGTTGTTCCTGTTATTCCTGTTGTTCTT
>NW_027476097.1:1805000-1810000 GCF_051020955.1 Megalopta genalis
CTTGTTGCTCTTGTTGTTCTTGTTGAACTTGTTGAACTTGTTGCTTTTGTTGCTCTCGTTGTTTCCGTTGGTCTCGTTGTTCCCGTTGTTCTCGCTGTTCTCGTTGTTCTCGCTGTTCTCGTTGCTCTGGATGTTCCTGTTGTTCTTGTTGTTCCTGTTGTTCCTGTTGTTCTTGTTGTTCTTGTTGTTCTTGTTGTTCTTGTTGTTCTTGTTGTTCTTGTTGTTCTTGTTGTTCTTGTTGTTCTTGTTGTTCTTGTTGTTCTTGATGATCTTGTTGTTCTTGTTGTTCTTGTTGTTCTTGTTGTTCTTGTTGGTCTTGTTGTTCTTGTTGTTCTTGTTCTTCTTGTTGATCTTGTTGTTCTTGTTGTTCTTGTTGTTCTTGTTGCTCTCGTCGTTGTTGTTCCCGTTGTTCTTGTTCTTGTTGCTCTTGTTGTTGTTGTTCCCGTTGTTCTTGTTCTTGTTGTTGTTGTTGTTGTTGTTCTTGTTGTTCTTGTCATTGTTGTTGATCGTGTTGTACTTGTTCCTGTTGTTCCTGTTGTTCCTGTTGTTCTTGTTGTTCTTGTTGTTCTTGTAGTTCTTGTTGTTCTTGTTGTTCTTGTTGTTCTTGTTGTTCTTGTTGCTCTTGTTGCTCTTGTTGTTCTTGTTGTTCTTGTTGTTCCTGTTGTTCCTGTTGTTCCAGTTGTTCCTGTTGTACCTGTTGTTCTTGTTGTTCTTGTTATTCTTCTTGTTCTTCTTGTTCTTCTTGTTCTTCTTGTTCTTCTTGTTCTTCTTGTTCTTCTTGTTCTTCTTGCTCTTGTTGTTCTTGTTGCTCTTGTTGCTCTTGTTGTTCTTGTTGAACTTGTTGAACTTGTTGCTTTTGTTGCTCTCGTTGTTTCCGTTGGTCTCGTTGTTCCCGTTGTTCTCGCTGTTCTCGTTGTTCTCGTTGCTCTGGTTGTTCTTGTTGTTGTTGTTGTTCTTGTTGTTCTTGTTGTTCTTGTTGTTCCTGTTGTTCCTGTTGTTCCTGTTGTACCTGTTGTTCTTGTTGTTCTTGTTGATCTTGTTGCTTTTGTTGTTCTCGTTGTTTCCGTTGGTCTCGTTGTTCCCGTTGTTCTCGTTGTTCTGGTTGTTCTTGTTGATCTTCTTGCTTTTGTTGTTCTTGTTGCTTTTGTTGCTCTAGTTGTTTCCGTTGGTCTCGTTGTTCCCGTTGCTCTCGCTGTTCTCGTTGTTCTCGTTGATCTGGTTGTTCTTGTTGTTCTTGTTGTTCTTGTTCTCTTGTTGTTCTTGTTGTTCTTGTTGTTCTTGTTGTTCTTGTCGTTCTTGTTGTTCTTGTTGTTCTTGTTGTTCTTGTTGTTCTTGTTGTTCATGTTGTTCTTCTTGTTGTTGTTGTTGTTCCCGTTGTTCTTGTCTTTGTTGTTCTTGTTGTTCTTGTCTTTGTTGTTCTTGTTGTTGTTGTTGTTGTTGTTCTTGTTGTTGTTGTTGCTCTTGTTGATATTGTTGTTCTTGTTGTTGTTGTTGTTGTTGTTGTTGTTCTTGTTGTTCTTGTTGTTCTTGTTGTTCTTGTTGTTCTTGTCGTTGTTGTTGTTCTTGTTGTTCTTGTTGTTCGTGTTGTTCGTGTTGCTCTTGTTGCTCTTGTTGTTCTCGTTGTTCTCGTTGTTCTCGTTGTTTCCGTTGCTCTTGTTGCTCTTGTTGCTCTTGTTGTTCTTGTTGCTCTTGTTGCTCGTGTTGCTCTTGTTGCTCTTGTTGCTCTTGTTGTTCTTGTTGTTCTTGTTGTTCTCGTTGTTCTTGTTGCTCTTGTTGTTCTTGTTGAACTTGTTGAACTTGTTGCTTTTGTTGCTCTCGTTGTTTCCGTTGGTCTCGTTGTTCCTGTTGTTCTAACTGTTCTCGTTGTTCTCGTTGTTCTCGTTGCTCTGGTTGTTCTTGTTGTTCTTGTTGTTCTTGTTGTTCTTGTTCTCTTGTTGTTCGTGTTGTTCTTGTTGTTCTTGTTCTTCTTGTTGTTCTTGTTGTTCTTGTTGCTCTTGTTGTTCCTGTTGTTCTTGTTGTTCTTGTTGTTCTTGTTGTTCTTGTTGTTCTTGTTGTTCTTGTTGTTCTTGTTGTTCGTGTTGTTCTTCTTGCTCCTGTTGTTCTTGTTGTTCTTGCTGCTCTTGTTTTTCTTGTTGTTCTTGTTGCTCATGTTGCTGTTGTTCTTGTTGATCCTGTTGTACTTGTTCTTGTTGTTCTTGTTGATCTTGTTCTTGTTGTTCTTGTTGTTGTTGTTGTTCTTGTTGTTGTTGTTGTTCTTGTTGTTCTTGTTGTTCTTGTTGTTCTTGATGTTCTTGTTGTTCTTGTTGCTCTTGTTCTTCTTGTTGTTCTTGTTGTTGTTGTTCTTGTTGTTGTTGTTCTTGTTGTTGTTGTTCATGTAGTTCTTTTTGTTGTTGTTCTTGCTGTTCTTGTTGTTCTTGTTGTTCTTCTTGTTCTTGTTGTTCTTGTTGTTCTTGTTGCTCTTGTTGCTCTTGTTGTTCTTGTTGTTCTTCTTGTTCTTGTTATTCTTTTTGTCCTTGTTGTTCTTGCTGTTGTTGTTCCCGTTGTTCTTGTTCTTGTTGTTCTTCTTGTTGTTGTTGTTGTCGTTGTTGTTGTTCTTGTTGTTCATGTTGTTGTTGTTCTGGTTGATGTTGTTGTTCTTGTTCTTGCTGTTCTTGTTGTTCTTGTTGTTCTTGTTGTTCCCGTTGTTCTCGCTGTTCTCGTTGCTCTCGCTGTTCTCGTTGCTCTGGTTGTTCCTGTTGTTCTTGTTGTTCCTGTTGTTCCTGTTATTCCTGTTGTTCTTGTTGTTCTTGTTGTTCTTGTTGTTCTTGTTGTTCTTGTTGTTCTTGTTGTTCTTGTTGTTCTTGTTGTTCTTGTTGTTCTTGTTGCTCTTGTTGCTCGTGTTGCTCTTGTTGCTCTTGTTGCTCTTGTTGTTCTTGTTGTTCTTGTTGTTCTTGTTGCTCTTGTTGCTCTTGTTGCTCTTGTTGTTCTTGTTGTTCTTGTTGTTCTTGTTGCTCTTGTTGCTCTTGTTATTCTTGTTGAACTTGTTGAACTTGTTGCTTTTGTTGCTCTCGTTGTTTCCGTTGGTCTCGTTGTTCCCGTTGTTCTTGCTGTTCTCGTTGTTCTCGTTGTTCTCGTTGCTCTGGTTGTTCTTGTTGTTCTTGTTGTTCTTGTTGTTCTTGTCCTCTTGTTGTTCTTGTTGTTCTTGTTGTTCTTGTTGCTCTTGTTGTTCTTGATGTTCTTGTTGCTCTTGTTGCTCTTGTTGTTCTTGTTGAACTTGTTGAACTTGTTGCTTTTGTTGCTCTCGTTGTTTCCGTTGGTCTCGTTGTTCCCGTTGTTCTCGCTGTTCTCGTTGTTCTCGCTGTTCTCGTTGCTCTGGATGTTCCTGTTGTTCTTGTTGTTCCTGTTGTTCCTGTTGTTCCTGTTGTTCTTGTTGTTCTTGTTGTTCTTGTTGTTCTTGTTGTTCTTGTTGTTCTTGTTGTTCTTGTTGTTCTTGTTGTTCTTGTTGTTCTTGTTGTTCTTGATGATCTTGTTGTTCTTGTTGTTCTTGTTGTTCTTGTTGTTCTTGTTGGTCTTGTTGTTCTTGTTGTTCTTGTTCTTCTTGTTGATCTTGTTGTTCTTGTTGTTCTTGTTGTTCTTGTTGCTCTCGTCGTTGTTGTTCCCGTTGTTCTTGTTCTTGTTGCTCTTGTTGTTGTTGTTCCCGTTGTTCTTGTTCTTGTTGTTGTTGTTGTTGTTCTTGTTGTTCTTGTCATTGTTGTTGATCGTGTTGTACTTGTTCCTGTTGTTCCTGTTGTTCCTGTTGTTCTTGTTGTTCTTGTTGTTCTTGTAGTTCTTGTTGTTCTTGTTGTTCTTGTTGTTCTTGTTGTTCTTGTTGTTCTTGTTGCTCTTGTTGCTCTTGTTGTTCTTGTTGTTCTTGTTGTTCCTGTTGTTCCTGTTGTTCCAGTTGTTCCTGTTGTTCCTGTTGTTCTTGTTGTTCTTGTTATTCTTCTTGTTCTTCTTGTTCTTCTTGTTCTTCTTGTTCTTCTTGTTCTTCTTGTTCTTCTTGCTCTTGTTGTTCTTGTTGCTCTTGTTGCTCTTGTTGTTCTTGTTGAACTTGTTGAACTTGTTGCTTTTGTTGCTCTCGTTGTTTCCGTTGGTCTCGTTGTTCCCGTTGTTCTCGCTGTTCTCGTTGTTCTCGTTGCTCTGGTTGTTCTTGTTGTTGTTGTTGTTCTTGTTGTTCTTGTTGTTCTTGTTGTTCCTGTTGTTCCTGTTGTTCCTGTTGTACCTGTTGTTCTTGTTGTTCTTGTTGATCTTGTTGCTTTTGTTGTTCTCGTTGTTTCCGTTGGTCTCGTTGTTCCCGTTGTTCTCGTTGTTCTGGTTGTTCTTGTTGATCTTCTTGCTTTTGTTGTTCTTGTTGCTTTTGTTGCTCTAGTTGTTTCCGTTGGTCTCGTTGTTCCCGTTGCTCTCGCTGTTCTCGTTGTTCTCGTTGATCTGGTTGTTCTTGTTGTTCTTGTTGTTCTTGTTCTCTTGTTGTTCTTGTTGTTCTTGTTGTTCTTGTTGTTCTTGTCGTTCTTGTTGTTCTTGTTGTTCTTGTTGTTCTTGTTGTTCTTGTTGTTCTTGTTGTTCTTGTTGTTCATGTTGTTCTTCTTGTTGTTGTTGTTGTTCCCGTTGTTCTTGTCTTTGTTGTTCTTGTTGTTCTTGTCTTTGTTGTTCTTGTTGTTGTTGTTGTTGTTGTTCTTGTTGTTGTTGTTGCTCTTGTTGATATTGTTGTTCTTGTTGTTGTTGTTGTTGTTGTTGTTGTTCTTGTTGTTCTTGTTGTTCTTGTTGTTCTTGTTGTTCTTGTTGTTCTTGTTGTTCTTGTTGTTCTTGTTGTTCTTGTTGTTCATGTTGTTCTTGTTGTTCTTGTTGTTCTTGTTGTTCTTGTTGTTCTTGTTGTTCTTGTTGTTCTTGTTGTTCTTGTTGTTTTTGTCGTTCTTGTCGTTCTTGTTGTTCTTGTTGTTCTTGTTGTTCTTGTTGTTCTTGTTGTTCTTGTTGTTCTTGTTGTT